>NC_140010.1:5661697-5664197 GCF_964263955.1 Coregonus lavaretus | reverse complement strand
ATACAATGTTGGATTGTACTTTCACACACATACTGTTCCCTCACACTCGCTCATGTACACACACACACACACACACACACACACACACACACACACACACACACACACACACACACACACACACACACACACACACACACACACACACACACACACACTTGTGAAGTCACCAGATTTCCCCTCTGACTGCATCATCACTACATCAATGATGTCACTGGGTGATGTCATTGGGTTTGTCAGGTAATACACAGACACACAGCAGACTGATGTCACTGGTTTGCCAGGCAGTGTCCCATCTGATCCACTCTGAGTCATCACAGTAAAGGCCACCTGGCCTGTCCTGCTCTGTGCTGTGGTGTAGCTAACAGTCCAGATACTATGAAGCCCTATTGAATTAGACTCAGACATTCCCTCTGAAAGACTATAAACAGAGGAAAGCTAATCTCATGAAGAGTGTCAAAATGGCTTTTACCCAATACTTCCCTCTGGGCCTTCTTAGTAAAACTGTTAGTCAGTGTTACTGTTAGAAACCAGACTGACAAAAGGTGTGATGGGTCCGCACTCAAAAAGGTGTCACATAAAGCTTACTTACTTATTTATTTTCACTGCATCAGGGATAGCGTACACAGACGTTTCAGCTTTGCAGCCTTCTTCAATGTGTTGGTAAAATTTGTTTTAATTCAAAACAGCATTTGTAAAGAACAACCGATGAGCAGCAGGTGCTTCTAATCAGGGTTGCCACTCATCTGCCAATCAGGGATGTGGCTTCTCTGGTCTTCCTGTATAAAAGTTAGTCACAAAGAAATACAGAATTATAGGGTATGGGAGCGGGAGCGGGCACGAAGGGCAACTGAGGCCATCAGGTGTGAACTGTTCATGAATCAAATTGCCTTTGCTGTCTGCTCACTTGGATACCTTATATCAATTCATGAGATAGCTTACCACGAAGGACATCAGGCATAGCCGTTCATAAATATGTGGGGCTAACTCACAAATGATATGTAACATCTGATATGGACAGTGTTCTTGTATAACAGTCTAAATTTGGCCTATAGGAAGGAGGTGAAATCTAGTTCTTCGTTTAAACCGTGTGGGGACACAGAGTTTAATTTATATATCCACATGGCTTCTCTTTGGAGTCCTTTGTTGTCATAGTCACCACTACATGGTGGATGAACTTTTTCCATCCTGACGCAACGCAATTCATCAATATAATTATTTTGTTCTAGAAAGTGTCTCGCAACTGGCGAGGTGATATTTTGAAAGTGGATTTATGTTGAAAGTGGATTTATGTTCTCCAAGGCGTACTTTCAAGGTGCGAGATGTATGTGGTCCTCTGTAGCTCAATTGGTAGAGCATGGCACTTGTAACGCCAGGGTAATGGGTTTGATCCCCGGGACCACCGATACGTAAAAATGTATGCACACATGACTGTAAGTCGCTAAATGGCATATTATTATTATTATTATTATTTCCAATATAAACCTTATTGCAAGAACACTGTAACATATAAATAACTCCTACCCAGACTCTACTTTGTTCAAATGGCATCCTATTCCCTATATAGTGCACTACTTTTGACCAGAGCCCATAGGTGCCAGCGCTGGTTGTTTCTCTGCACTGTCAAAAATATATTTTTTGGAAAATACCTTTATGGGTATTTCCAACATGAGGTATTCTGATGTATAATATACGTAACTTTTGGTGTTTCACAAACACTAATATATTAAGTCCAGCAACAAAAAAATTGCTTAGATCCAACTTAATTTAATCAATTCAAAAACTGTTATTAGTCGTTAGATCTACTTCATCTTTTTGGCCCCCATCCCTGCTCAAGGCCTTCATATAGTATCTAGTACCAACTCAGCAGGACGTTATAGATGACCACCCATCGCCTCTCTCTGTTCCCATTTGTCATGGTTTTATTCATACAGACTGTATGTGGGCTATTTGTTGCAGTATGTAGCAGGCTACTTCAAGGTATTCATGTGATTGTAAGTGAGCTGGTAAAGTGATCCATCCTCTGCATTGTTTGTCAGTGTGAATATGCTTTGTCATTCATCACCAACTGGAAAAAAAAACTATAGAGGGAATGCAATCAATTGACTGGTGTTTCAACATAATCTGTGGCGTGACAAATTGCTGAATTCAACTGTTGGCAGCTATTATTTTATAGAAATGCTACATTAGGCCTCTCTCTCTCTCTCTCTCTTCTCCTCTCTCCTCTCTCTCTCTCTCTCTCCTCTCCTCTCCTCTCTCCTCTCTCTCTCTCTCTCTCTCTCTCTCTCTCTCTCTCTCTCTTTCTCCTATCTCTGTTCTCTCTCTCTCTGGGCCTTGTCACTAAACTGTCTGTCAGAGCAGCTCACCGCACCGCATCGTCAATGTCTGACCTTTAACACTGACAGAGAAAAGGAGCGCAGCACTGCAATACATCCCACCTCACCTCACCTCTGCCCTCCCCACCCTCTCCCTCTCTTGCCCCTCTTTCTTTCTCCCCTAT
>NC_140010.1:5519989-5661497 GCF_964263955.1 Coregonus lavaretus | reverse complement strand
CCTTCCCCTAGAAATGAGCCCCACACCTCTCTGTCTCTCTCTGTGTGTCTCTCTCTCTGTCTCTCTCTGTGTCTCTCTCTCTCTCTGTCTCTCTCTGTCTCTCTCTCTCTCTCTCTCTCTGTCTCTCTCTGTCTCTCTCTCTCTCTCTCTCTGTCTCTCTCTCTCTCTCTCTCTGTCTCTCTCTCTCTCTCTCCTCTCTCTCTCTCTCTCTCTCTCTCTCTCTCTCTCTCTCTCGCTCTCTCTCAGTGGACTGCTCCCCAGAGTGTTGTCAGTCCCCGGCTCTAGTTTCCTTTCCTCTCCTCTCCTCTCTGCCACTCTTCTCCACTCCACTCTGCTCTCACAGCAGTTTTATAACGGTCCCCTGTTTACATTCCCCAGTAGCTGACTCACCTCAGGGACTCACTGCATCTCAGAACACACACACACTGTATCATCCCTTTCAAACACACACTGTCTCTCTCTCTCTGTCACTCTCTCTCTCTCTCTCTCTCTCTCTCTCTCTCTCTCTCTCTCTCTCTCTCTCTATCTCTCTCTCTCTCTCTCTCTCTCTCTCTCTCTCTCTCTCTCTCTCTCTCTCTCTCTCTCTCTCTCTCTCTCTCTCTCTCTCTCTCTCTCTCTCTCTCTCTCTCTCTCTCTCACACACGATCCTATTGCCCAAAGCATACAGAAAGCAGCTAGTCACATGATAAGCTCCACGACTCCCTGAGGACAAGGTTACTCCACTGTCTAACAGACACACATGCTGGGTCACACACACACACACACACACACACACACACACACACACACACACACATACATATTCTTTAGGCACCAAATGGAGAGAAAAAAAACAGACTTAAACAGGGAGGGATTTAACCTGAACTTGTCTAATCAGAAATGCTGGTTTACATTTTCTGTTGCAAAATGAATTGCTATGTTTTGAAACTGTGTGCACTAATGAACACAACCCGGCTCTCTCCTATAGCCAACTAGCACTGAAACGGCTTGTCTGTCTAGTGGACTGAAAACATTAGGCCTAATTCTGTGTGCTAATTAGGCCTATACTACAGTAGCTTGGCTGACGTGCAGACCCACATGGTACCCAGCGAGCGAGAGCACCAGCGCCAGGCAAGGCATTTCCTATACCTCCAAGCAGATCAAACTGAGGATTGTGTATACCTGCGTCCCAAATGGCACCCTAATCCCTATATAGTACAATACTTTTGAGTCAGAGCCTTATTGGCCCTGGTCTAAAGTAGTGCACTATATAGGGAATAGGGTGACATTCAGGACGCGTCCCATGTGGCTCACTTGGTAGAGCATGGCACTTGCAAAGCCAGGGTTGTGGGTTCGATGGTAGAGCATGGCACTTGCAAAGCCAGGGTTGTGGGTTCGATTCCCACGGGGGACCAGTATGAAAAATGTATGCACTCACTACTGTGAGTTGCTCTGGATAAGAGCGTCTACTAAATGACTCAAATGTGAGGTGAGTCCATAATAAAGGATCTTCTCCAGCAAGCAGAAAACCTTGTGCATGTGTCCATGAGGCAATCTACTGAAAAAGTAACTACATTTAACTCAAAGGGCCAATGGTAGTATTGGGTTAATTCAATAACAGAGCATGTTACAATCAGTTAAAATCTCAGGAATTAGCCCATTTAATTCAATTGGTGAGCATATTCTCCATTCCCATGTCTTAAAAGAGAACTTCAGAATAAATTATATATTATAACTTTGGGAGGAAGGGCAATACACAAAATCATGGCAACCTGTGATAGCATTAGGCTGTAGCATTAGGCTACAGCATTAGTCTATAGCATTAGGCTGTAGCATTAGGCTATAGATTTAGGCTACAACATTAGGCAATAGCATTAGGCTGTAGCATTAGGCTATAGCGTTAGGCTATAGCATTAGGCTACAGCATTAGGCTACAGCATTAGTCTATAGCATTAGGCTGTAGCATTAGGCTATAGAATTAGGCTACAACATTAGGCTATAGCATTAGGGTATAGCATTAGGCTACAACATTAGGCTACAACATTAGGCTATATCATTAGGGTATAGCATTAGGCTACAACATTAGGCTATAGCGTTAGGCTATAGCATTAGGCTACAACATTAGGCTATAGCGTTAGGCTATAGCATTAGGCTACAACATTAGGCTATAGCATTAGGGTATAGCATTAGGCTACAACATTAGGCTACAACATTAGACTATGTAAAGTCAAATACAGGTTTAATGTGTTAACTGGTGTGCTAAGTGGGTTTTTATAGAAGTAGGGTGCAGCCCGGCCTAGTAGTAGTGTAAAATCAGGGTCTGTAGAGGCGGCCTAGCGGAGAGCATGCAACACTAATCACTCCTAAAGAGGTCGTAAAGGTCACCAGAGAGGCATTGACTAGGAACAGTCACAAAGCGTGGAGAAAGAGGCCACTGTGTGGGGGGGGGGAGGGGGGAGGCGCTGCCATTGCAACTCATTAGAAACTGACTCCTATAAGGAGAAGATAGCATGGCAACAAATAAAATGCATCTCAAACGACACCCTATTCCCTATATAGTGCACTACGTTTGACCAGGGCCCATAGAGTGGCATCTGGAAGGCAACCACAGCTTTCTGTAGCATTCTAGTCCACATCCATGGTTGTTCCTGATTCCATTCATAGAACCCTTCCCATTCCCTTTCTAAACTGTGCAGGTGCAGCCTCTGTAGAGCCTGAATAGAGCCTAGGCCTACACAGTGGTTATATATACTGTGGCTAATTTCAGCGTCAACTGAACTGGACCTATTTGATTGTCGTCACATACTGAGCCATTGTTCAGAAACCTACCTACCAGGCCATGCAATAAACAACGATTGCGTTGCCATGGTAACCCCTGACCGCTTCCTGCTGCGCTCCTTAGGATGAGGTGATTTGGTGCCACTTGTTTAGTGCACCTGCCACAGGACTGACCCCGTTTTAGCACATCAGACAGCCAATCAGTGTGTCAGACAAGGGAGCTCATTATTGGCCATTGTCTAAAAACAATGGTAATACACTGAAACAGATGTTGATGTAGAGAATAGATAATTTTTTTCATTCAACATTACATGTTTGAATGCTACTCAAGAAGAGATATCAAATGAAAAGCTCATCAAAAGCCATCATGCTGAACCCTAAGGATGGAAACTATGCCTGTGCAGTGACACTACTGTAAACACTTGGCGTGAGAATTGTACTACGATAGCAACAAAACAGCCTGGAAACTCCACTTTGATTTTTATTATTATTATTGGCCCGTCTTAAGAGGACAAAAATAACTTTGTTTTTACACCTTTTTTCTTTTTTGTTACATGTACATTCTACACACAACACTTATTTTCATAGCAAAATATTGTATTTTCAGTCATAACTATTATAGATCCAGGGCTTTTAAACGCACCCTTCAGCTGCTCTCAGCCCATCCCACCTATATCCGTAAACCGCCCTCTTATGATCACCATGTGCTGTGATGTTTCACATACATTCTGAACCATAATATCTTCAGATTGTAAATTAAAGATGAATATTTTTTACTAAGAGTGCTATTATGTTGTTGGTTGATTCACCAACAGTGCTATTTGTAGAGTTAGTTTCAGGTAAATGTTAGGATTTTTCAACCACTCCTGAACCTGTGACCAGAAACATGCATACATAGGGGAAATACCAGAATAAGTGATCTAATGATTCTGTCTCTTGTATAGTAATTTAAATAGAAAAACGTTACATTTTGAATCAAGCGTTGTTTTGTGTATCAGTTCATAAACCATGTGCCATGAACATCAAAAATCTCTTCCCAGCTATTTTGCAACATGTATTGCGCCGCTGTTGACATTTTGGTCCTCAAATGAAACTGGTATATTTGTCTATTTACGCAACAACAACAAAATGAGCAAATGTTTTTCTTTAATAAAGGGCAGACAAACAAGTTCCTTACCTCCTCCCCCTTTCAATTAGTCTCCTCCCCCTTTCAACTAGCTCCTCCCCCTTTCCAATAGTATCCTCCCCCTTTCAATTTACCTCCTCCCCCTTTCAACTTGCCTCCTCCCCCTTCAACTTGCCTCCTCCCTTTTTGCGGTAATGCTGCATCAGTTGGTTGTAATTTTGGATAGAGCAGACATTTCCATATATTCTTGTTAACTGCACGTGTGACATAAATCCGCCATTCCTATTCATAATATCATTAACAAAGATAATTCCTTTTTTAATTTTTTAATTTCCAATAATGATATATTTTTTTATCAATCAGTATATTTAAGTTTAACCATAATATTTGTTGTAATATTTGTTCTGTCTTTTCTGGAGGATGAAACTGGAATTGCAACCAGTTTTGTATGGCTTGTTTTAGAAAAGCCTAGGTCTCATCTGACCACAACACTTTCACCCAGTTCTCCTCTGAATCATTCAGATGTTCATTGGCAAACTTCAGACGGGCCTGTATATGTGCTTTCTTGAGCAGGGGGACCTTGCGGGCGCTGCAGGATTTCAGTCCTTCACGGCGTAGTGTGTTACCAATTGTTTTCTTGGTGAGTATGGTCCCAGCTGCCTTCAGATCATTGACAAGATCCTCCCATGTAGTTCTGGGCTGATTCCTCACCGTTCTCATGATCATTGCAACTCCACGAGGTGAGATCTTACATGGAGCATGGAGGGAGATTGACAGTTATTTTGTGTTTCTTCCATTTGCGAATAATCGCACCAACTGTTGTCACCTTCTCACCAAGCTGCTTGGCGATTGTCTTGTAGCCCATTCCAGCCTTGTGTAGTTCTACAATCTTGTCCCTGACATCCTTGGAGAGCTCTTTGGTATTGGTCATGGTGGAGAGTTTGGAATCTGATTGATTGATTGCTTCTGTGGACAGGTGTCTTTTATACAGGTAACAAGCTGAGATTAGGAGCACTCCCTTTAAGTGTGTGCTCCTAATCTCAGCTCGTTACCTGTATAAAAGACACCTGGGAGCCAGAAATCTTTCTGATTGAGAGGGGGTCAAATACTTATTTCCCTCATTAAAATGCAAATCAATTTATAACATTTTTGACATGCGTTTTTCTGGATTTTGTTGTTGTTATTCTGTCTCTCACTGTTCAAATAAACCTACCATTAAAATGATAGACTGATCATTTCTTTGTCAGTGGGCAAACGTACAAAATCAGCAGGGGATCAAATACTTTTTTCCCTCACTGTAAGTACTGCGTAGAAATTCCAAAAGAGTTAACCGTGCAGAAATGACTGCATTACCTAAAACATCCTTTCCCATAAATCCACACTAGGCTAAGGGTGCATGACAAATGTCACTCTCTATGTAGTGCACTACTTTTGACCTGGGCCCATAAGGCTCTGGTCAAAAGTAGTGCACTATATAGGGAATAGGGTGCCATTTGGGATACATATTAAATCTGCTTTTCCGGAGGCTATGGGTCTAGAACATTGACTTTCCGTTTGCACCAGCAGCACATTATGTTATTTCCATTTAGCTCAATCCAACCTTTCTCATTCATCTCTATACATAATATGTGTGTGTGTGTGTGTGTGTGTGTGTGTGTGTGTGTGTGTGTGTGTGTGTGTGTGTGTGTGTGTGTGTGTGTGTGTGTGTGTGTGTGTGTGTGTGTGTGTGTGTGTGTGTGTGTGTGTGTGAGAGAGCGTGCGTGCGTGTGTGCGTGCGTGTGGAAATATAGCCTATTACGGAGGGTTCTGCAGTATGGCCGATGTAGTCTGCATATCAATTAAGATGACTGTTTAGAAAGTCTCTTATACAGAAATTCATTACCGAAAAGGTAATCTCTATTCTCTAGCAATTAAATCCTACCCTGTACAAGAGGAAACCACTCCACTAGCTTATCAATAACAGGAAACCATTCCACTAGCTTATCAATAACAGGAAACCACTCCACTAGCTTATCAATATGAGGAAACCATTCCACTAGCTTATCAATAACAGGAAACCACTCCACTAGCTTATCAATAACAGGAAACCACTCCACTTGCTTATCAATAACAGGAAACCACACCACTAGCTTATCAATAACAGGAAACCACTCCACTAGCTTATCAATAACAGGAAACCACTCCACTTGCTTATCAATAACAGGAAACCACACCACTAGCTTGTCAATAACAGGAAACCACACCACTAGCTTATCAATAACAGGAAACCACTCCACTTGCTTATCAATAACAGGAAACCACACCACTTGCTTATCAATAACAGGAAACCACACCACTTGCTTATCAATAACAGGAAACCACTCCACTTGCTTATCAATAACAGGAAACCACTCCACTTGCTTATCAATAACAGGAAACCACTCCACTTGCTTATCAATAACAGGAAACCACTCCACTTGCTTATCAATAACAGGAAACCACTCCACTTGCTTATCAATAACAGGAAACCACACCACTAGCTTGTCCATAATAATAATCTGTGTTTGTGATACATCATACAGGCACACAGCAGGTATGCGTAAGCACGGCACACTGATGATGATTTGATAATGATGTACTTACTGTGCTGCGCTGCACCGCACCCTTCATTTTCTCTGGCTGCTGCTCTCCCAAAATCCATGTCACACACACACACTAATGCACTCCACTTTGCATGAGAAGAGCTTGTTATGATGGACAAGACCAACCACATCATGCCAACTGAAATGAGGTAGAAATAGTGTTTAGTTGTGTGATTCTGATTCTTCCAGGGGTGGGATGGGGGAACAGAGTGCTGCCTCAGTCTGTAGGCCTGGGGAAGATAGTCCATTCCATGGCTCTCTCTGTGTAGTCCTTTGCTAGCCTAAATGCTCTGGTTTTGATCCATGCTGAGTGTCAACATTCTGAGTAAACTAGGCATTGTTTTCATAACTACTGTAAGCTAAGGTTACCCTGTAGTCTGCAGCCTGGGAAGGGAGAAGGAACAGATCATGTAACTGAGCAGAGAGGCATCAGTCTTTCGGCATACCTCGACCGGGGATCAAACCCCCAACCTTCCAATCTCAGGGTGGACACTCTAACCACCAGGCCACTGAGTTGGTCAGTCATATAACTACAGACCTAATATGCTGGTCGGTCGCATGTCGAGAATACCCCTCCCTTCCCTTGCCCCTCCCACTCTCTGCTTACCATGTCCAGATTCAACAGGCTCCTTCACACCTATATCAGATGACTCAATCACACACATGGCTGTGGTTTTGGCCCAGCAGGCAGGGTGGAAGAGAGTCCCGCTTGCTTGGACTGGCATTAGAGAGGACTGAGGGCTCCGGCTCATCAGCCAGCCCATTGTCTATCTGTCTGGTAGCTGGCAGTGTCACAGCTGCTGCCACACCGAGCACAACGGGCAGAACACTGGCACCCTGCCCTGCTGGCACTGAGACCAGGCCTGCTTCCCAAATAGCACCCTATATTCCCTATGTAGTGCACTATATAAGGAATAGGGTGCCATTTGGAACATACACCAGGATAGGGATCTGTAATCGCTCAATGTGGAGATCAGATCATCCTACTACACAGGCCTGGTCTGGGTTAGCGCTAGGCAAGGCTAGCTGAGGTTGAATGGCTGTCAATGAGCCCAGCATCAAGCTGTGGGATGAGACCGCTAGGACACTACTAGCTGGCAGCGAGTCAGTGGAGTTCATGTTTGAGTGGCACGGACCCAGAATGTGTCCCAAATAGCACCCTATTCTCTATAGTGCACTATATAGAGCCCTATGGGCCCTGGTCAAAAGTAGTGCATTTTAAAGGGAATAGGGTGCCATTTGGGACAGACCCAGAGAGGAGAAAGCCTGACCATATGCTAGTGCTGTTAGATTAGAAGCTTGACTGAACCACTGGGGAGGACAGGGACTGGGGAGGACAGGGACTGGGGAGGACAGGGACTGGGGAGGAGGCAGAGCACAGCTGACTGGGGAGGAGGCAGGGACTGGGGAGGAGGCAGAGCACAGCTAACTGGGGAAGAGGCAGAGCACAGCTGACTGGGGAGGAGGCAGAGCACAGCTAACTGGGGAAGAGGCAGAGCACAGCTGACTGGGGAGGAGGCAGAGCACAGCTAACTGGGGAGGAGGCAGAGCACAGCTGACTGGGGAGGAGGCAGAGCACAGCTGACTGGGGAGGAGGCAGGGACTGGGGAGGAGGCAGAGCACAGCTGACTGGGGAGGAGGCAGAGCACAGCTGACTGGGGAGGAGGCAGAGCACAGCTACAGACAGAATGCCACCTTGTCCTGATGTAAAGGCAACAGAGACGTGTTGGTGATGGAGAGGAAATCCAAACAAGATCCTTCTTCAGTCAGTTTCATCAAACAGTGAACTTCCGCATTCAAGAGTGCAGTTTAAAAGCAATTCCCCTTACAACATAATCCAATTACGAGCGTGAATTTTACTTAAAATATACTCTGATGACTACAGTACCACTACCTAAATATAATGTTGTCATGGAACATCAAAGTGTTTCATTTGGTGGGAGGATAAACATGTTATTGTAGTTTTTGAAGTTTTTGTATTGTACTACACTGTAAAAAAATAAAAATTGGGTATTACTGTATGTATGTATGCAGTAACAATACAATAACCCTCAGCCTACACAACACAAGTACTGCACTGCTATTCTATCTCCACGAGACAGGCAGTCTGTTTTCAGTGAAAGTTTACCCCTTTCCCTATATAGTGCACTACTTTTGACGAGGGCTCTGGTCTAAAGTAGTGCACTACATAGGAAATAGGGTGCCATTTGGGACACACACCTCTAGTCACACAATGCAATGCAGAGTGGGGGAGAAGGAAGGAAACACTAGGACAGGCAGGACCCACTGAATGCAGCTGAGCAAATGTCAGACGCATTCAGAGCGCCGTCTTCTGAAATATCACCCAGATGAGGAGGCAGGAGAGAGGCTAAGCTGAGAGGGGAGATACGGAGGGAGGGGGGTGTGTGCAGGGGAGAATGCCACACACATACATCAATGCAATGAATGACAAACACCATGCAGATAGCTGGGCTTACATTTACAGTACACACACACACACACACACACACACCACACACACACACACACACACACACACACACACACACACACACACACACACACAGACACACACACAGACACACACACACACACACACACACACACACACACACACACACACGCACACACACACACACACACACACACATGCTGTGAACTAACATTCACAAAGGCAAACCGAATTGCAACGGCAAACAAACAAAACACAAAATGTTCTTGTAATAAAATACCTGAAACCTGCAGTTTGCCTACGAGTCGTAGTTGTTTGTTTCTGTGAAGCTGATGATCAGATATTTCAGGCACCTTTAAAAGCTTCTGAGGGTCACTTCACAGGCACGTGAAACTGAAGTGCTATGTCTTCAGAACAGAATGTCAATGTCTTCCAGCCTTTTAGCATCCCTATGGGCCCTGGTCAAAAGTAATGCACTACATTGGGAACAGGGTGCCATTTGAGATGCAATCATTATCATGCCTGGATGACATCTAGGGATGGAATATTGATGAATGAAAGTAATGGTAGAATGGCAGCAATCCTGGATTAGATATTATATTTCTCCTCCCCCCCCCGCCTCCATCCATCTACCCACCCAGCCCCCCCTGCCTCCCCTCACCTCCCCCCGCCTCCATCCATCTACCCACCCAGCCCCCCCTGCCTCCCCTCACCTCCCCCCGCCTCCATCCATCTACCCACCCATCTGATCAAAAGTAGTGCACTACATGGGGAATAGGGTGCCATTTGGAACTCGTACAATGTAAGGCCTTGCATGTAGATCTGTAGAAGGGCTTTCTGCTGACACTAGTAGCCATGCTAGTAGTAACTCAGTAAGTCTGATAGCTGATGGTGGTTATCTATCTGTCTGTGTGTTGCTCTGACAGCAGAGAGTGAAAAGATAAGAGAAAACCAGAGAAAGCAACCAGCCACTCACATCCTGCCCTAACAGACACACCCCTGCCTCCCTGACAGTGCGAGCACACTCACTTGCAGGGACGCACGCACCCATGTACGCATACTCGCATGAACGCACACACACAGCCAGGTGAATGGTTAAGTGTGTGTGTGTGTGTGTGTGTGTGTGTGTGTGTGTGTGTGTGTGTGTGTGTGTGTGTGTGTGTGTGTGTGTGTGTGTGTGTGTGTGTGTGTGTGCGTGTGTGTGTGTGTGCGTGTGTGTGTGTGTGCGTGTGTGGGTGGACCGGGCTCTCTCTCTCTCCAGTGATAGGTAGAGGGAGACACAATCAAATCTAAATCAAATCAAATCAAATGTTATTTGTCACATACACATGTTTAGCAGATGTTATAGAGGGTGTAGCGAAATGCTTGTATCAATCATGCTGGGAAGGAGGGACTACACAGAAATGAGAGGGGTAAACCCACCCCATCCACACCGACGGGGCTGCAGTGGAGCGGATCGAGAGCTTCAAGTTCTTCGGTGTCCAAATCACTAAGGACCTAAAATGGTCCACACACACGTGCGCACAGTCGTGAAGAAAGCGCGGCAGTGCCTCTTCCCCCTCAGGAGGTTGAAAAGGTTTGGCAAATCCTCAAACATTTCTACAACTGTACTATTGAGAGGATTTTGACTGGTTGCGTCACTGCTTGGTATGGCAATAGCACCGTTATCGATCGCATGGTGCTACAGAGGGTGGTGCGGACAGCCCAGCACATTACTGGGGCCGAGCTCCCTGCCATCCAGGAGGTGTGAAAGGAAGGCCTGGAAAATCGTTAAAGGCTCCAACCACTCAAGCCATAGACTGTTCTCTCTGCTACTGCACGGTAAGCGGTACCGGTGCATCAAGTCTGACACCAACAGGCTCCTGAACAGCTTCTATCCCCAATCCATAAGACTGCTAAATAGCTAACTAAATAGCACAACAACAAACCTATCTTGTGTTTTTGTTCTACCTTGCTATTTTTAGTATTACATTGTTATTGACTATTGCATTGTTGGGTTTTGAGTTTGCAAGAAAAGCATTTCACTGTACTTGTGCATGTGACATTAAAACTTGAAACTTGAAACTGAAACTATTGTGTGGAGACTGAGAGAGACAGATATCCAGGGGAAAGCTCTGTACCCACTACCCAGGCAATATCACATGAGGCTAGGGTTAGCTCTGTACCCACTACCCAGGGAATATCACCTACAGATGTAGGATCTTCATTTTTTTATCAACCCCTACAAAAATATCAGTGAATTATAATCCACATAATAATTCACATTTCCTGTGGCTGCAGAATTCTTTTCTTGCCGTAGTACACTGGCTCCAATTAGAATCCTACATCTGTAGGTCAGTCAATATGGTTTTATGCAACCTTCTTCATTAGTCCACTGTTCACCCATAGGGGGTTTCGTTCAGACAGAGATGGCACACTAAACAGTAGGTGTACACAGGGACCAGTGTCCCAAAACGTTCCTCTAACAGCCTCCTCTGACCCACCCTCTACTCACATCACCTCACGAGAGGCCAATTAGCTGACATCACCTACAATTCATTACACACACACACACACACACACACACAAGCGCTGCACCGAGAAGACACACACAAACTAACGTTGCGCACAAACATGCACACTCGTACAGTATAGTCTGCAAGCACACCCTGCATATAAACCCATATTAGGCCATGTCTTTCAGTCATCAATCTGCTCCACAACAACAAACCTTTTCAGTGCTCCTTTTTCTGACACACACGCACACACGCACACACGCACACACACACACACACACACACACACACACACACACACACACACACACACACACACACACACACACACACACACACACACACACACACACACACACACACACACACACACACACACACACACTCCCAGGGCCCTCTTTGTAGAGTACAGTCCCCCTCGCCCATGTGTCTGGACCTGATCTATGTCCTCAGAGACGAGAGCTGTGTCTCAAACTGCACCCTGTTCTCTACACTGTTCAAATGCTTTGGAACCAAAAGTAGTAGAAACTGAGCTGCCACCAACGCGAAGGAGACGAAACCTTAACTTTGCAGGAGTATTGAAACACCTCATCCTGACATGTTTTGAAACATGACATGGTGTGTTGTAACACCACTTAATCCAGTGTTGTGCAACACCTTGCCAGGGTGTGGGAGCCCTACTGGGAAAGGTTGAAAACACTATTTTGGTGTTTGGAGTTGTGTTTAATGCAGGATTAGATCCCTTCTCTTTTGATGCCGTTTCCTCTCTCTATAGCTTCTTAACACTATGATGGTGTTTCACATCCTGTTTAGTGCAGAATTAGATCCCTTCTGGAGCATTTGAATGGTTAACATTGATTTATATACACTACATGGCCAAAAGTATTAGTGGAATAGGCTATTTCAGCCACACCCGTTGCTGACAGGTGTATAAAATCGAGGACACAGCCACGCAATCTCCATAGACAAACATTGGCAGTAGAATGGCCCATTCTAAAGAGCTCAGTGACTTTCAACGTGGCACAGTCATAGGATGCCAACTTTCCAACAAGTCAGTTCCTCAAATGTCTGCCCTGCTAGAGCTGCCCCGGTCAACTGTAAGTGTTGTTATTGGGAAGTGGAAACGTCCAGGAGCGACAACGGCTCAGCCGCGAAGTGGTAGGCCACACAAGCTCACAGAACGGGACTGACGAGTGCTGAAGCGCGTAAAAATCACCTGTCCTCAGTTGCAACACTCACTACCGAGTTCCAAACTGCCTCTGGAAGCAACGTCAGCACAGGAACTGTTCGTCGGGAGCTTCATGAAATTGATTTCTATGGCCGAGCAGCCTCACACAAGCCTAAGATCACCATGTGGAATGCCAAGCGTCGACTCGAGTGGTGTAAAGCTCGCCGCCATTGGACTCTGGATCAGTGGAAAACGTGTTCTCTGGAGTGATGAATCACGCTTCACCATCTGGCAGTCTGACGGACTAATCTGGGTTTGGCGGATGCCCAGAGAACGCTACCTGCTCCAATGCATAGTGCCAACTGTAAAGTTTGGTGGAGGAGGAATAATAGTCTGGGGCTGTCTTTCATGGTTTGGGCTAGGGCCCTTAGTTCCAGTGAAGATAAATCTTAATGCTACATCATACAATGACATTCTAGACGATTCTGTCCTTCCAACTTTGTGGCAACAGTTTGGGGAAGGCCCTTTCCTGTTTCAGCATGACAATGCCCCCGTGCACAAAGCGAGGTCCATTCAGAAATTGTTTTTTTGAGATCGGTGTGGAAGAACTTGACTGGCCTGCACAAAGCTCTGATCTCAACCCCATCGAACACCTTTGGGATGAATTGGAACGCAGACTGCGAGCCAGGCCTAATCGCCCAACATCAGTGCCAGACCTCACTAATGCTCTTGTGGCTGAATGGAAGCAAGTCCCCGCAGTAATGTTCCAACATCTAGTGGAAAACCTTCCCAGAAGAGTGGAGGCTGTTATAGCAGCAAAGGGGGGACCAACTCCATATGAATGCCCATGACTTTGGAATGAGATGTTCGACAAGCAGGTGTCCACATACTGTTGGCCATGTAGCGTATCTGATCATTTTCCAAATTAACCCATTTTGGCAGGTGAGCACAGTGCTCAATCCACCAGCTGTAACTAGATGTTTTACAACAAGCATTGTAGGATACTATATTTGCCTCTACCATCAAAAGTGGGAATGGGTTGTCTCATCATTGAACGTCATTTTGTCTGATTGGTTTTGATATCTGTTCATCATGAACCATTACAACTCATGGAACAACAAGCTGCTTAATGCTAATATAGAAGTATTCTTTTCTTTCATCAAACATGCATACAACATTGTGTATAAGAATCATAAAGTGTACACATTTTGAATTACCCACAATCCTCTAAAAACAGAACCATGTGGCAAGATAGGAAGTGCAAGGTGATTAACAACCAGACTTCCAATGAGTTCATTCACTCAATTTTCTCTATCTTTGGTTATCCTCATAAAATATAATTACATTTTAAGCAACACATTAAGTTGGATTTATTAAACAACAAAAAAAATGGTAAAATGAAATGACTTGCATTCAGTTTTATTAAGTATATGTTGGTAGTTGGTTGTATGAAAAAAAAAATTATGCACTCACTAACTGTAAGTCGCTCTGGATAAGAGCGTCTGCTAAATGACTGAAATGTAAATGAAATGTAAATGTAGTTTTTGAGTCAACTTCAATGCAACCCAGAATATTTTTTTACAGTGTAGCTGTGTGGTTGAGTGTGTAAAATGGCAATTACATTTCTATAAAACGTACCATCTTACTGCCCCAGAAGTCGGGGGTTCAGCCTCCGCCTGTCTCCTCCTGTTTCTAATCTGTCTAAATTAAGCATTGGAAAAGGTAGAATTCCACAAAGATATTCTCCATATTTATCATCAATCAATTCTTAGGCTATAAACCATTTGCATTTCTTAACCAGTTGATTGTATGAGAGACACAGTCTGCCAAAACATATAGATTTTTGTGTTTTGCATGCACCGAAACCCCCAGAAACTCTCTTAAAAACACCAATATTCAGATTGAAGAACCACTTTGGGTGTTTCAGAGTACCTCTATTCTATTCGTAACACTTACATTGGGGTTTACATTCAAACACCCTCCAATCTACACAATCATGGTGTTTTGAGTCTTTCAATATTTACACTGGACTAAAGTAGTGCACTGTATAGAGAATAGGGTGCCATTTGGGACGCGTCCAAGAGCTGCTAGGCTGAGGCAAGGCGCTTGCTGGGAGGTCTCTCCCGCCTCCTCATCCTCCTCCTCCTCCTCCCCCTCTTCCTCCCACCCCAGCCTGGCCTCAGAGCAATAACTCTATGTATTTCTGAGCACCTCCAATACGTATGATACCTACTAATGGTATAGTGACTTTAGGCAGAAACAAAAGTAGGGAGGTTGTTCGGGGAGGATGGGTGGGCGTTGCTCGAGTAGCATCAGGGACAACTGTAGCATTTTAGCTAACCCTTCCCCTAACCCTTCTTCTAAACTTAACCGATTTCACCTAACCTGCTACGTAAATTCACCTAACCTTTGTCGTTAGTTCCCCTAACCGCCAACGTAAATTCATCCCGTAATTCTCCTTGGTTGTTACTCCGCAACAAGCAACCTGGTCTCAGATAAAGACGTGCAATACTATACGTCCTCCAAGATGAGGCTCTGTTTCTTCATCTAGTTTGTATGCTATTGTACGACCGGGTAAGATGTATGATACTATACGTCCTCTAATTCATATGATCTTGTACGACGACTATTCCATTCACAATGTAACCTAACCTAACGTAACGTAACATATCACACTAAATGGAGTGGCACAGATCTACGTACAGAATAATACGAATTTCCCTGAGACCATATTACCCACCCAACTCTCTCTCTCCCTCTGTCTTTCTTTCTCATGAACATAACTCAGAGGAAAAGCAGATAGCAGCACCAAAACCATCATAGCAGCTGTTAGCACTAGCTAATGATCCCTCATTAGGCTACATCACAGCTCCTCCGTACTGTTAACTCCCCAGCCAGCCCACTCTAGCATAAAACCCTAGCCTCTCCTTATTACTGTACTGTCCGTATTATGGCTTTGGGATAATGTTCGAGAACCACGTTAGTGAAGACAAATGACCTGTCTGTTTATATAAGATATCACAGGTATAGAAACGACAGTATTTCTATGACAACCATCAGGGAGGAAAATCAGCCAGACCCACCCCAGGCCAGCAGTAGCCCGTATTCTACAAAATACATACACTACATGACCAAAAGAATGTGGACACCTCCTTGTTGAACATCTCATTCCAAAATCATGGCCATTAATACGGAGTTGGTCCCCCCTTTGCCGCTATAACAGCCTTCACTCTTCTGTGAAGGCGTTCACTAGATGTTGGAACATTGCTGCAGGGACTTAATTCCATTCAGCCACAAGAGCATTAGTCAGGCCAGTCAAGTTCTTCCACACCGATCTCAACAAACCATTTCTGTATGGACCTCACTTTGTGCACGGGGGCATTGTCATGCTGAAACAGGAAAGGGCCTTCCTCAAACTGTTGCCACAAAATTGGAAGCACAGAATCGTCTAGAATGTCATTGTATGCTGTAGTGTTAAGATTTCCCTTCACTGGAACTAAGGGGCAAAGCCTGAACCATGAAAAACAGCCCCAGACCATTATTCCTCCTCCACCAAACTTTACAGTTGGCACTATGCATTCTGGCAGGTAGCGTTTCACCGATTCATCACTCCAGAGAATGCTTTTCCACTACTCCAGAGTCCAATGGCGGCAAGATTTACACCACTCCAGCCGATGCTTGGCATTGCGCATAGTGATCTTAGGCTTGTGTGAAATAGCCGACTCCACTAATTTGAAGGGGTGTCCACATACCTTTGCATTTATAGTGTATCTGCCCAGAGGGTCTAAGGACCTACGCTTAGCTGGGGAGATTTCAAATGATTTCATAAATTCCTGGAGTGGAGTGACTCACTCTGTATTCCTTGCCGAGGCCTCAATAATAAAGAGAATGGGAGGTTTTGCAAATGAGCTGGTGGAGAATAAAGAGAGGGTTTCCCACCAGCCGAGAGACCCCCCTTCACACGCACACTCCTCTGAATGGACTCTTTCTTCTGCCTCACACACACACTGGCTGAGGTAGGAAGGTGGCCGGTCAATGGCAAAGGTAACTAGGGTTGAGTCCCAAATGGCAGCCTATTCTCTATATAGTGCACTACTTTTGACTAGAGCTCTATGGGCCCTGGTCAAACATAGTGCTCTACATAGGGCATAAGGTGCCATTTGGGAGACAACCTAAGGCCTTTCTCCCTGGGCCTTCTTTCACTCTGAAGCCTGGGCACACAGTAGCCTAAGCATCGGCCATCCCCAGACCCAATAGAGCACCTAGCCTATAGGCTACTGCTTCATGTTATTCAGGTGACTGAATGAAGCTGGCGTGAGAGGGAAGAAAAACATGTTATTTCTGGAATTAAGTTTCTCAAACAATAACATGGTGGACTGTGGAAGCCTTTAAGAAACGGTCTAACCCTCCCTCAAATCATTTATTTTTACATTTAGTCATTTACATTTAGTCATTTAGCAGAGACTCTTATCCAGAAAGACTTACAGCAGTGAGTGCATATATTTTCATACTTTTTTTGTACTATTCCCTTGTGGGAATTGAACCCACAACACTGGCGTTGCAAGCGCCATTTTGTACCAACCGAGATACACTCCAACTGTAAGAACTGCCTCTGAGTTATGATTAGCTTATGGTTTGACATTATAAAGGCCTATACCTATGATATACCTTTCTGCTCACAGGGTAAAATGCTGGACATAGCGTGGGCTAACTGACATTATAAACTTGGTGGGTTCGAGCCCTGAATGCTGATTGGCTGACAGCCGTGGTATATCAGACCGTATACCACGGGTATGACAAAACATTTATTTTTACTGCTCTAATTACGTTGGTAACCAGTTTATAATAGCAATAAGGCACCCTTTGTGGTATATTTCCAATATACCACGGATAAGGGCTGTATCCAGGCACTCCTCGTTGCGTCGTGCTTAAGAACAGCACTTAGCCGTGGTATAATGGCCATATACCACACCCCCTCGGGCATTATTGCTTAATTACACCTTGATGAGGTCTCTTTCAGAGGGTTGAGAATTACCTTTGTTTTATACCTGGTTCGTATTCACTTGGAACGAAACAGAAGCGACCGTCCGAAACAGGCAGGGACTAGCTGCATTTGTCCAATAAGAATCACTTGTTGTTCGTTTTCCGTTGCAAAATGTTTTCGTTACAGTGTGCACTAATGAATACGACCCTGCAGTTCAGTATTTTGTATCACTTGAGTATGTAGGATAGGTTTACACAAGTATAAATTCATAATAATACACAGCCTACTTCATCTGAATAATTAAGCCATTTCTCACAAACAGGGCGGTAATAGGCGTTATCTGGCTACTTCATTTCATTACAACACAATAGACTAACAGGGACCATGTGCTTTAGCCTTGCAGGCAGCTACACATTAATTACATTTGAACAAGAGGAGGCCATGTTGTTATGCAAAGCCCCCCTGTTGGGGCCCTGGTTAAAAGTAATGTACTATATAGGGAATAGGGTGCCATTTGGGGCGTAACCCAGACCTTCATCTGTCAAGGCAGGGCACCGTGAGCAGCCTTGATTCATGTCAACTGTCACTCAGCAAGAGGTCTTGCTCACACACGCACACACACGCACAACACACACAAATGCACACACACACACACTCATCAATGCTCTTATAGTCTGTCCAACAACATCCAAAAATCTGAAGTAGGCTATGATACCATAATTGGCTACGAGATGGAAATAGCAGCGTCAAGGACCCGAGAAGAAACAGCATCAAGGTGGAAACATCACCCGATGTACGGAGGAGAGACACCACGTGACACCCTGCCTGCTCTAGCATCTTTTGATTTGCTACTGGGAGGGAGTGCTTCATGAAATAACCGTTCTTTCCGTTATTACTCAAAAATAATGTAAACATATCACATCAGTCAAGTATGTAATTAATTATTTCAGATGTTACGGAGATTATTAAGAAAAGCGGGTTCATGTTTTTTTTAACAATAAAAAATATGGAATGACAAAAATAAGACAAAGGGGTGTAAAACACAAGGTTTAGGCTCAAATAAAATGCCATGAATGAGCAAGACCTGGAAACAAACCTGTGGGCGGAGGTCAAAATGAGCGAAAGCCCCTTTGCCATGTTGATGTGTACCGTTATACAGGGAGAACTGGATCATTGCCTGTTAGAAATAACACTAAATAATATGCCTGGCCATCATAAACAATACGTGATCAAATTAATTGAATATACTGGATGTACATTAAAACAATAATAACGACCGAATTATAAAATTCGAGGCACCTTCATAGGTGTTGCATCACCTTGCATACCTGTCCGTCTCATAACCTAAAAAGCAGCAGCCCCGCCTTCACTGCAGTAACCGTACACACCGCCATTCCGTTCCACCGAACCAGTCGGACATTGCATAACAAAATAATTGAAAACAATAGATGGAAAACATTTAGCTGGTGCTGACTATTTCTACCGATTAGCCAACTGAAAATAGCGGACTCATTCGCATTCTCAACCACCTTATGCATCACTTTCATTTTCCGTCACAACCTATTCTTTCTTGCCTGCCTGCACCGTGACACACACAGGGCGGCAGGCTACACTAGAGAACACTAAACGTTTCGATAAAATAAAAATAACGGAACAAAAAACATCATAAACAAACACGAACACATAGGACAACATGCATGTTTGTGGGGGGGAAATCCCGCGAGAGCAAAACCAACGAACATTGAGAAAGAAGCTACTGACGCTGACACATAAATGCACGGGTAAACTATAAACCAAACCATTTTTTTTCTACCTGCACAAGTTGCCATTTGCTGCAGCGTTTTGGAGTCTTTTTCCGCGTCTGCTCTAGAATAAATATAGATTTAAAATAAACAAACACTTCCCCGCAATCTGTGCAAATAATTCTGTATAGATAAGCACCACAGGTATGTTTTTATAGGACATTTGCGAGCCCCGTTTTCCCTGTTCAGGTGAACATGTTCACGGCTCCTGCCTGCGCACGGCGCTCAACTCTGTGTGTCACAGCTCGTGTCGTCAGCGGCCACATGAAAGGTGCTTTCCGTTTCCAGCCCCTCATCTCACTACTCATATAACGGTATTTACCTAAAATAAGATTTTATTGGCTGGTAGAGTGAAAGTGGGGAAGATAGGTAGAACACAGGTAAGAGGTTATCCAATGAGAGGAAGCTACTCTTTTCTGATACAATTTAAAGTCAAATCCAAGCTACAATAATCTGCAGACAAACTTCATAAATCAAGTGATTGATTAGGCTACATCGGAAATATAAATTGCTGTTCTAGGTTATTGTAGGTATAACGTTGTGTATTTTCTATGGTGTTTTGTGGATTTAGAAAACTGACAATCATTACCCTATTTATGATCCTGTAGCGCAATTGAACTATATTCTTCACAACCAAATAAAATAAAAGAGAAACATTCCTTGCTCTCGCATGTGAAGTTTGAGGTTAGACAGACTGTCCAGGCAGCAGGCGCTGTTGCTGCTGCAAAGCTAGATTCCTTATAGAGACTGCAGCAGTTGCTCACACACATAGGAAGGCTGTGTGACGCCCATTTCTTTCCTGCATTGCTTACACCACCCAGCATAACAGGTAAACTACTAGCCTAGGCAATATAACGTTATCTTCCACAAATGAAAATCATCACAAGCTATTCAACAAGCTCTATTTTGAGGACTAAAATATATCACCTACCATGCCCAAAACAATGTTATGCTACCTAAAAAGGAGACCACGAGATGCCCGAGTGTAATGTATTAACATCTAAGTTGACAAAAGTGGCTTAATAAAACAACAAATTGTACAACACAGCTCTTACCTTGAAGCAAACCACGCGGCAACAATGTATCAAAAAGTGTTGCGGGCAGCTAACGGGAGGGGTTGTTATCCAAAACAACACAAAACAATCCCGAATAAAATATGTAGCTATTTATTTTTGATAATAATATAATGCAAGTCGAGAATGACATGCAATCAGTTAGTCTACAAAAGCACATTGCTGAATATTCCATCACACTCAAATAACTCTGCTACTCGGTAGTAAAACAAGTCCAACTATTAGCTATTACCGTTATCTACTCGTTATTTTTCAGCTCAAAATATCAGGTGGCTGAGCTTAACTGAACTGCATGGCTGGGGCAGCACGTTAGCAAGCTAGCCTATTTAGCTTAGAAGTTTTATTGAGCAAAAAGGTAGCAAACGACACGATTTATTTGAACAAATAAAACACATTGCAGCTTGTCTTTTGGAAAAACAAGGAGAAAAGTTAACCTAAAAAGAAATGTCGATCGAAGAACAAAAGCAGGCGCTTGTTCCAGTCCACGGGATGAGAGGCGAATATAACGGTACGCTCGAGCAATGCACCGCTAGGCGGAGAGAGAAGCGAGACAGGTATAACGGTACACAGCACACTGGAATATAGGCTACTTACTACTTTCCAGCACTTGAAGTCCCTAAAACGTTGTTCAGAAAAGTCCCAAAGTCGACGAACAGAGAGTTATATGAGCACAAAAGTACGTAGTCCGTCTCACTGAATCGTTTCCTGTCGGTTTTACGGAGTTTGACTTACCGTTATTCCTCCTCGGGTTGGCCTGTTTTCTGCGCTTACACCTGGGGCCATCCGCCATGATCCTTTCGCTGTGTCTGAATGCTGGCAGAGCGAGTCACCCCCCCCCCCCCCCCCCCCCCCCCTCCCCCTCCTCTCTCCACTCTACCTCCCTCCCTCCTCTGCACCTGGTTTACGACACTCTCTGCTTTACGACATCACCTTCTCGGCTGCTGTCACCTCAACGCGCTGTCCATCCTCCTACTGGCAGCACGTGAGACCACCCCGAGCTTTTGCTTATGCCTGACTCTAGATTGTTTGCGCCTGTTGCCGTACAAATAGGATACATGGTCAAATAGATATGGCAAATTGTTTTGATAACAGGTAACATTTTGACAGGTAATAGACAGTCCATTACTAGGCTGCCTGCTACTATTATGAAGTTCACATTTGGACAGGAGAAGCTCCTTCAAGCAACAGGGAACAGTTCACGTGACAGAGCATTAACCCCTTAAAAGCCGGACTGTTGCTGCTGTACAAGTAGGCTAGAATTAGGCTGCACTATAACAGTTTTGTAACACACACACACACACACACACACACACACACACACACACACACACATACACACATACTTTTTGCACTAACTCTCCTGCACTGACTCTATGCACACACACTTGACTCTATCCACACACTCACACATACTTATACTGACACCCCAACACACACACTCAGGGGCATCATGCACCCCAAAAAACTGAGGGAGCACATAGTATGTGAGGATGGCTGGGAGGTGGAAGTTGGAGAATTTTTGCATTTTTCAAACACCTAAAACAGCTTTCTCCTGTAATTTAGAGCCATAATCATTATACTTAAAGTGCAATGTATAGTGTAGAGCTAATGTCATTGTACCATCTAAACCACTATGAAATATATTTTCAATAACCAAAACAATTGTATTTTCAGCTGTTTGAAGTTGATGTACAAGACCGAAAGTAAAAGACACATAGAAGTAGCACACATAGAACTGAGCTACCGCTTCTTAGACTGGCTTTCAATGAGAATTATAGATCTATAACTCACATTTCTATGTGAATTTGGTTAGGTCGCCCAAAAAGTTACATATTGCAGCTTTTATTCGATGTCAAAAATATAGTTATTTTTCTGCATATCTAAGCACACAGTATGTCTTGAGCTGTCTGTATCCTCCCGGCTAGTGGTTATTTAAAAAAAGAAACTAAATATGCTTCTCTGCATCTCTGCTCAAATATGGGTAAAAGATTCAAAGGAATGTGAGTCTTATTCAGTACATTTAGTAATTTCTTGCTTTTCTAAAGTCTACCAACCTTGCCAGCAGGCATGCCAGCTAAGATAGTTAGACAAGCTAGCTACTCTAACTTGATTGATAGCCGGAAATGGCTTCTTGGTAGCTAGTTATGTGGTTGGGAGATCAGGAACCTATCTGGGCTAGCTAAAGCCAACTCCATAACATTGCTAAGTGGTTAGTAGAATTACAGAGAAACAACAACAACAACAAAATGACATATATATATATATATACAGTGGGGAGAACAAGTATTTGATACACTGCCGATTTTGCAGGTTTTCCTACTTACAAAGCATGTAGAGGTCTGTCATTTTTATCATAGGTATACTTCAACTGTGAGAGACGGAATCTAAAACAAAAATCCAGAAAATCACGTTGTATGATTTTTAAGTAATTAATTTGAATTTTATTGCATGACATAAGTATTTGATCACCTACCAACCAGTAAGAATTCCGGCTCTCACAGACCTGTTAGTTTTTCTTTAAATAGCCCTCCTGTTCTCCACTCATTACCTGTATTAACTGCACATGTTTGAACTCGTTACCTGTATAAAAGACACCTGTCCACACACTCAATCAAACAGACTCCAACCTCTCCACAATGGCCAAGACCAGAGAGCTGTGTAAGGACATCAGGGATAAAATTGTAGACCTGCACAAGGCTGGGATGGGCTACAGGACAATAGGCAAGCAGCTTGGTGAGAAGGCAACAACTGTTAGTGCAATTATTAGAAAATGGAAGAAGTTCAAGATGACGGTCAATCACCCTCGGTCTGGGGCTCCATGCAAGATCTCACCTCGTGGGGCATCAATGATCATGAGGAAGGTGAGCGATCAGCCCAGAACTACACGGCAGGACCTGGTCAATGACCTGAAGAGAGCTGGGACCACAGTCTCAAAGAAAACCATTAGTAACACACTACGGCGTCATGGATTAAAATCCTGCAGTGCACGCAAGATCCCCCTGCTCAAGCCAGCGCATGTCCAGGCCCGTCTGAAGTTTGCCAATGACCATCTGGATGATCCAGAGGAGGAATGGGAGAAGGTCATGTGGTCTGATGAGACAAAAATAGAGCTTTTTGGTCTAAACTCCACTCGCCGTGTTTGGAGGAAGAAGAAGGATGAGTACAACCCCAAGAACACCATCCCAACCGTGAAGCATGGAGGTGGAAATATCATTCTTTGGGGATGCAAAGGGGACAGGACGACTGCACCGTATTGAGGGGAGGATGGATGCGGCCATGTATCGCGAGATCTTGGCCAACAACCTCCTTCCCTCAGTAAGAGCATTGAAGATGGGTCGTGGCTGGGTCTTCCAGCATGACAACGACCCAAAACACACAGCCAGGGCAACTAAGGAGTGGCTCCGTAAGAAGCATCTCAAGGTCATGGAGTGGCCTAGCCAGTCTCCAGACCTGAACCCAATAAAAAATCTTTGGAGGGAGCTGAAAGTCCGTATTGCCCAGCGACAGCCCCGAAACCTGAAGGATCTGGAGAAGGTCTGTATGGAGGAGTGGGCCAAAATCCCTGCTGCAGTGTGTGCAAACCTGGTCAAGACCTACAGGAAACGTATGATCTCTGTCATTGCAAACAAAGGTTTCTGTACCAAATATTAAGTTCTGCTTTTCTGATGTATCAAATACTTATGTCATGCAATAAAATGCAAATTAATTACTTAAAAATCATACAACGTGATTTTCTGGATTTTTGTTTTAGATTCCGTCTCTCACAGTTGAAGTGTACCTATGATGAAAATTACAGACCTCTACATGCTTTGTAAGTAGGAAAACCTGCAAAATCGGCAGTGTATCAAATACTTGTTCTCCCGACTGTATATATATATATATATATATATATATATATATATATATATATATATATATATATATATATATATATATATATACAGTGAGGGAAAAAAGTATTTGATCCCCTGCTGATTTTGTACGTTTTCCCACTGACAAAGAAATGATCAGTCTATAATTTTAATGGTAAGTTTATTTGAACAGTGAGAGACAGAATAACAACAAAAAAATCCAGAAAAACGCATGTCAAAAATGTTATTAATTGATTTGCATTTTAATGAGGGAAATAAGTATTTGACCCCTCTCAATCAGAAAGATTTCTGGCTCCCAGGTGTCTTTTATACAGGTAACGAGCTGAGATGAGGAGCACACTCTTAAAGGGAGTGCTCCTAATCTCAGCTTGTTACCAATATAAAAGACACCTGTCCACAGAAGCAATCAATCAATCAGATTCCAAACTCTCCACCATGGCCAAGACCAAAGAGCTCTCCAAGAATGTCAGGGACAAGATTGTAGACCTACACAAGGCTGGAATGGGCTACAAGACCATCGGCAAGCAGCTTGGTGAGAATGTGACAACAGTTGGTTCGATTATTCGCAAATGGAAGAAACACGAAAGCACTGTCAATCTCCCTCGGCCTGGGGCTCCATGCAAGATCTCACCTTGTGGAGTTGCAATGATCATGAGAACGCTGAGGAATCAGCCCAGAACTACACGGGAGGATCTTGTCAATGATCTCAAGGCAGCTGGGACCATAGTCACCAAGAAAACAATTGGTAACACACAACGCCGTGAAGGACTGAAATCCTGCAGCACCCGCAAGGTCCCCCTGCTCAAGAAAGCACATATACAGGCCCATCTGAAGTTTGCCAATGAACATCTGAATGATTCAGAGGAGAACTGGTTGAAAGCGTTGTAGTCAGATGAGACCAAAATCAAGCTCTTTGGCATCAACTCAACTCGCCGTGTTTGGAGGAGGAGGAATTCTGCCTATGACCCCAAGAACACCATCCCCACCGTCAAACATGGAGGTGGAAACATTATACTTTGGGGGTGTTTTTCTGCTAAGGGGAAAGGACAACTTCACTGCATTAAAGGGACGATGGACGGGGCCATGTACCAGAACCTCCTTCCCTCAGCCAGGGCATTGAAAATGGGTCCTGGATGGGTATTCCAGCATGACAATGACCCAAAACACACGGCCTAGGCAACAATTAGTGGCTCAAGAAGAAGCACATTAAGGTCCTGGAGTGGCCTAGCCAGTCTCCAGACCTCAATCCCATAGAAAATCTGTGGAGGGAGCTGAAGGTTCGAGTTGCCAAACGTCAGCCTCGAAACCTTAATGACTTGGAGAAGATCTGCAAAGAGGAGTGGGACAAAATTCCTCCTGAGATGTGTGCAAACCTGGTGGCCAACTACAAGAAACGTCTGACCTCTGTGATTGCCAACAAGGGTTTTGCCTCCAAGTACTAAGTCATGTTTTGCAGAGGGGTCAAATACTTATTTCCCTCATTAAAATGTAAATCAATTTATAACATTTTTGACATGCGTTTTTCTGGATTTTTTTGTTGTTATTCTGTCTCTCACTGTTCAAATAAACCTACCATTAAAATTATAGACGGATCATGTCTTTATCAGTGGGCAAACATACAAAATCAGCAGGGGATCAAATACTTTTTTCCCTCACTGTATATATAGGTATTTGTTATTTTTTACAGGACAAATCTGAAGGGGCACGTGCCCCTGTGCCCCCTATGGCCCGACACCTCTGAAAACACTACATACGCCCACACACACACAACACGCGCACACATGCATACTGACGCCACACACACACTCACACACACATACACGTTCACACTCACCACATACGCTACTGCTACTGTCTATTATCTATCCTGTTGCCTAGTCACTTTACCCCTACCTACATGTACATACACCATAGGAGAACCCTTTTGGTTCCAGGTAGAACCAGTTTGTGTTCCTTGTAGAACCATTTCCACAGAGGGTTCTACATGGAACCCGAAAGAGTTCTACCTGGAACCAAAAAGGGTTCTCCTATGGGGACAGCCACAGAACCCTTTTGGAGTGTAGCTAATTCAATAACCTTGTACCTTGTATGCACATCGACTCGGTACTGGTACTCCCTGTATATATCGTCTCACTATTATTTATTTATTTTTTATCTTTAACTCTGCATTGTTGGTGGGTGACAGGTAGCCAAGCAGTTAAGAGCATTGGGCCAGTAACCGAAAATACTATTTTATTTTATCTGACACACACACACACAGATTAGTAGCTAATACATTTGTAGGCAATATGATGCAGTGCCTTAGACCGCTGAGTGGCGCAGTGGTCTAAGGCACTGCATCGCAGTGCCAGCTGTGCCACTAGAGATCCTGGTTCAAATCCAGGCTCTGTTGTAGCCGGCCGCGACCGGGAGACCAATGGGGCGGCGCACAATTGGTCTAGGGTAGGGGAGGGAATGGCCGGCAGGGATGTTGCTTAGTTTGCAACGCCAGGGTTGTGGGTTTGATTCCCACGGGGGGCCAGTATGAAAAAATAAGTGATGTATGCACTCACTAACTGTAAGTCGCTCTGGATAAGAGCGTCTGCTAAATGAAAAAGAAATATTATGATGATTCAATTGATGACAACAATTACGATAAGTATGATTGCCTAATTATAATGATGATAACACAGTGATTATTATGAATTAAAAATAATATGATAGGCCTAGTAATGTATTATTATTATTTTATTTTTGACACAGACAGCACTTTTAGGCCTTTGTCATTGGCTTGTGTCTTTACTTCCAGTGAAAGTGAGCAAGCAGGACGTTATGTGATACGAGGACATTCATGGGTTGAGTCTGCTTGCATCCTATTCCCCATAGAGCTCTGGTCAAAAGTAGTGCACTATGTAGGGAATAGGGTGCCATTTGGGACTCATCCTCTGTACACAGAGAATAGACCCGCTTTTCTCACTGAGCAGGGAAATATGACGTCTGCAGGATTCCTCTCTTTATAGACGTTTCCTTTGTCTATCCAAATTCAGACTGCTATCACTGTATCACATGCCTTGCATACGCTTAACCCAGATAGATAGACAGAGGGATTTAACCTTTATTTAACCTGACAAGTCAATTAAGAATAAACTCTGATTCAGGCCTACATTCTTATGATGTCATCAGAGAGGCAAAGAGATGAGAGAGAGAGAGAGAGGCAATAAGAGGAAAGAGAGAGAGAGAGGCAATAAGAGGAAAGAGAGAGAGAGAGAGGCAATAAGAGGAAAGAGAGAGAGAGGCAATAAGAGGAAAGAGAGAGAGAGGCAATAAGAGGAAAGAGAGAGAGAGGCAATAAGAGGAAAGAGAGAGAGAGGCAATAAGAGGAAAGAGAGAGAGAGAGAGAGAGAGAGAGAGGCAATAAGAGGAAAGAGAGAGAGAGGCAATAAGAAGAAAGAGAGAGAGGCAATAAGAGGAAAGAGAGAGAGAGGCAATAAGAGGAAAGAGAGAGAGAGGCAATAAGAGGAAAGAGAGAGGCAATAAGAAGAAAGAGAGAGGCAATAAGAGGAAAAAGAGAGAGGCAATAAGAGGAAAGAGAGAGAGAGGCAATAAGAGGAAAGAGAGAGAGAGGCAATAAGAGGAAAGAGAGAGAGAGGCAATAAGAGGAAAGAGAGAGAGAGGCAATAAGAGGAAAGAGAGAGAGAGGCAATAAGAGGAAAGAGAGAGAGAGCCAATAAGAGGAAAGAGAGAGAGAGGCAATAAGAGGAAAGAGAGAGAGAGCCAATAAGAGGAAAGCGAGAGAGAGCAAATAAGACACACCGATGTGTGTCCGATGCTGTCTGCCTCTTCAAACCAGAGTACTGGTATACAGTAAGGCTACACTCCTTTCCTCAACAGGGACAAGCAGCCATATGACAGTTCGTTACAGGTCACAAGAGCAGCTTCCAGACTGCAGGCCCGTGGAGCTATTCTTGTACCTGACGACTATCAGGTTTCCCACTGAGCCTGGACTTGCCAGGTGCTGTATATCTCCCATGCCTTTCCAAAGTCAGCTAGTCTGTTTAGTGGTCATCTTGCCCCTAGTCTGTTTAGTTTTCCTTAGATAGGCCAATGTCAGTTTCAGTGCAGGGCCTGAAATAGACCTTTTACAGAATGCTTCATTCTATCTCAGCTCTTAGGAATGCATGTATTTTGGAATGCATGTAATATTTCATTCTTCACAGCACTGAACACTGTATGACGACACATTTCCAGAAAAAAAGGGTTCTTCGGCTGTCCCCATAGCACAACCCTTTAAAGAACCCTTTTGGGTTCCATGTAGAACCCTTTCCACACAGGATTCTACAGTACACAGAACCCAAAAGGGTTCTACCTGGAACCAAAAAGGGACAGCCGAAAAACCCATTTGGAACCCTTTTTTCCACACTGAATCACCCCCTGGACTGAACCACCCCCACCCCCAGGACTGAACCACCCTCACCCTCAGGACTGATCCACCCCCAGGACTGAACCACCCTCACACCCAGGACTGAACCACCCTCACCCCCAGGACTGAACCACCCTCACCCCTAGGACTGAACCATCCTCAGCAATGAACCACCCTCATACCCAGGACTGAACCACCCCTACCCCCAGGACTGAACCACCCCCACCCCCAGGACTGAACCACCCCCACCCCCAGGACTGAACCACCCTCACACCCAGGACTGAACCACCCCCACCCCCAGGACTGAACCATCCTCACCAGGAGACAATCTCTGGAGGTATCTTGCATGAAAACATTTATGTTCAACCAATAGGTACCCAATGTAACCCAAGTGCTAGTTTACATCACCCAAAATATAAAATATGATGACAATCTGAACTACAAGGGTAGGAAAACTGAATTGACTGAGCAGGGAGCTGTTGTCTAAATGAGAGCACATCTGTCGCATCTGCTCCTGTACTAATGCAAGCTGAGCTATAGCAGCGCTCCTGTGTCTCTCTGTACCTGGTAACTCTTATGCTAATGTACTGGTGCAACCAAGCATGCTGACATCAGATTTTGTCTCCTCAGAACCTACCTGTCAGGTATTAAACCATGTTGGCTACGGCGAGACAGAGTTTGCGTCCCAAATTTCACCTTATTCCCTATATAGTGTACTACAGCCAAATTGCGTCACACAGGACCCTCACCCCAATTGGGGCTGGCACATTATTAGGTATATGTTGTTACCGTAAAACTTCAATTAAACGCAGAGTCAAATAGCCTGCCCATTTTAATAGCCGGTCATCAGCAAACATTTCAGCAAATAAATGCCCTTCTCAAATAAACGCCAGGTCTAAATGAATTGTATACGAGGTTACCATGGACACAGCTCTGAAGCGTGAGGTCAGGGCTGTATGATAGGCAGCCTACTCTTTGCAAGTCTGTTCTGTGATGGATTTGTTATAATAATATTTATACTGGTCATACTGGTCAGAATAAACAGTGTGGTAGTCTTTTCAAAATTTGATTGAGCAAAAGCTGTGTTCATTAAGGAAATAGAAGCCTGGCTCAAATAGAAGCCTGCCTCTAATAAGTGCCTGTTGTGTTCAGTGATTGAAGTAAATAAACACCCGGGCTATTAATTTACAGTAGTTTCGTAGTCCTATCCTCTTGAATCGATTGGATCAACCCACCATTTCATTGTCACAGTTGATGGTCGATAGGCAACTGCAGGCTGTACTTGTTTTAGATTAGTGGTGAATACATAAAGGCCAGCCATTAAGGAACACTTGGAATTATGTCCTATAGTTAAGCCTGTAGAGAGATAATTCAACAGAGATAATTAGAGATAAAAGTAAAGACCATTTAAATACACTCTATGACATCCTCAGTGTTTAACTGAGGGATCTGTAGGACATGTGTCCCTGTAAAGTCATCATTACGATATTCATACTTAAAAGTCCAATGCAGCCGTTTTTTATCTCAATATCAAATCATTTCTGGGTAACAATTAAATACCTTACTGTGATTCTTTTCAACAAGAAACAAAATATTTTCACAATTTCACAGTATTATTCCAACCTCATAGTGTGGAAATATATATAAAACACGGGAAAATCTAGCTTTTGACTGCACTAAGCCTTTAACATACCTTTAGTTAGTACTACATCAGTCACCCGTTATGATTGAAGTGCACATTGACTTTCATCTCGAATAATGTCAAATAAAATGACTCACGTTTCCAGAGACTTAATCATCCCTAGTGTGCAGACAACAGCAGAACTCTGTGTGTGTGTGTGTGTGTGTGTGTGTGTATGTGTGTGTGCGTACGCGCGCATGTGTGGCAAGCACTGCTCTCTACCCTGTAATGCAGTGGGAAGTTAATCAATGATGTGACCTAAATCATACATAAGGATTGTGGTCTGGCTATAGGCACACACACACACACACACACACACACAGTCTTGCGCAGCTAACCTTGTGGGGACATACAATTCAGTCCCATTCAAAATCCTATTTTCACTAACCCCTAACCCTAACCCGTACCCTAACCCTAACCTTAAACCAAAAACCTAACCCTAGCTCCTAACCCTAACCCTAAACGTAATTCTAACCCTAACACTAATTCTAACCTTAACCCTAAACCCCCTAGAAATAGCATTTGACCTTGTGGAGACCAACAAAATGTCCCCAGTGGGTCAAATCTTTCCTGGTTTACTATTCTTGTGGGGACTTCTGGTTCTGGAATTTGCAAATAAATTCATAAAAAATCCTACAATGTGATTTTCTGGATTTTTTTTCATCATTTTGTCTGTCATAGTTGACGTGTACCTATGATGAAAATTACAGGCCTCTCTCATCTTTTTAAGTGGGAGAACTTGCACAATTGGTGGCTGACTAAATACTTTTTCCCCCCACTGTAGTTAAACACGTCCATACACACACATTGCAGTGGGAGACATCAATGACATTGACTGAGATATCGACTGAGAAAAAGATGTCCCAGATGTTTAGTTCATTTTATTCCGATCTCCTTTGCATTATTGTAGCCATTTTCTGTAGCCTGTCAACTATGCCTCTGTCTATCCCTGTTCTCTCCTCTCCGCACAGGCTATACAAACGCATCACACCGCGTGGCTGCTGCCTCTCTAACTTGGTGGTCCCTGCACGCACCACCCACGTGGAGTTCCAGGTCTCAGGCAGCCTCTGGAACTGCCGTTCTGCTGCCAACAAGGCAGAGTTCATCTCAGCCTATGCTACCCTCCAGTCCCTCGACTTCTTGGCGCTGACGGAAACATGGATTACCACTGAAAACACTGCTACTCCTACTGCTCTCTCCTCGTCTGACCATGTGTTCTCGCATATCCTGAGAGCATCTGGTCAGCGGGGTGGTGGCACAGGAATCCTCATCTCTCCCAAGTGGACATTCTCTATTTTTCCCCTGACCCATCTGTCTATCTCCTCATTTGAATTCCATTCTGTCACAGTCACTAGCCTATTTAAGCTTAACATCCTTGTCATTTATCGCCCTCCAGGTTCCCTTGGAGAGTTCATCAATGAGCTTGACGCCTTGATAAGTTCCTTTCCTGAGGATGGCTCACCCCTCACAGTTCTGGGGGACTTCCCTACGTCTACCTTTGACTCATTTCTCTCTGCCTCCTTCTTTCCACTCCTCTCCTCTTTTGACCTCACCCTCTCACCATCCCCCCCTACTCACAAGGCAGGCAATACGCTTGACCTCATCTTTACTAGATGCTGTTCTTCTGCTAATCTCACTGCAACTCCCCTCCATGTCTCCGACCACTACTTTGTATCCTTTTCCCTCTCGCTCTCCTCCAACACTACTCACTCTGCCCCTACTCAGATGGTAATGCGCCGTCGCAACCTTCGCTCTCTCTCTCCCGCTACTCTCTCCTCTTCCATCCTATCATCTCTTCCCTCTGCTCAATCCTTCTCCCTCCAATCTCCTGATTCTGCCTCCTCAACCCTCCTCTCCTCCCTTTCTGCATCCTTTGACTCTCTATGTCCCCTATCCTCCCGGCCGGCTCGGTCCTCCCCTCCAGCTCCGTGGCTTGATGACTCATTGCAAGCTCACAGAACAGGGCTCCGGGCAGCCGAGTGGAAATGGAGGAAAACTAGACTCCCTGCGGACCTGGCATCTTTTCACTCCCTCCTCTCTACATTTTCTTCATCTGTTTCTGCTGCTAAGGCCACTTTCTACCACTCTAAATTCCAAGCATCTGCCTCTAATCCTAGGAAGCTCTTTGCCACCTTCTCCTCCCTGCTGAATCAACCATTTTGAAAAGAAGGTTGACGACATCCGATCCTCGTTTGTTAAGTCAAATGACACTGCTGGTCCTGCTCACACTGCCCTACCCTATGCTTTGACTTCTTTCTCCCCTCTCTCTCCAGATAAAATCTTACGACTTGTGACGGCCGGCCGCCCAACAACCTGCCCGCTTGACCCTATCCCCTCCTCTCTTCTCCAGACCATCTCCGGTGACCTTCTCCCTTATCTCACCTCGCTGATCAACTCATCCTTGACCGCTGGCTATGTCCCTTCCGTCTTCAAGAGAGCGAGAGTTGCACCCCTTCTCAAAAAACTAACACTCGATCCCTCTGATGTCAACAACTACAGACCAATATCCCTTCTTTCTTTTCTCTCCAAAACTATTGAGCGTGCCGTCTTTAGCCAACTCTCTTGCTATCTCTCTCAGAATGACCTTCTTGATCCAAACCAGTCAGGTTTCAAGACTGGTCATTCAACTGAGACTGCTCTTCTCTGTGTCACGGAGGCTCTCCGCACTGCTAAAGCTAACTCTCTCTCCTCTGCTCTTGTCCTTCTAGACCTGTCTGCTGCCTTTGATACTGTGAACCATCAGATCCTCCTCTCCAACCTCTCCGAGCTGGGCATCTCCGGCGCGGCTCACTCTTGGATTGCGTCCTACCTGACCGGTCGCTCCTACCAAGTGGCGTGGCGAGAAGCTGTCTCCGCACCACGTGCTCTCACCACTGGTGTCCCCCAGGGCTCAGTTCTAGGCCCTCTCCTATTCTCGCTATACACCAAGTCACTTGGCTCTGTCATATCCTCACATGGCCTCTCCTATCATTGCTACGCAGACGACTCACAACTAATCTTCTCCTTTCCCCCTTCTGATAACCAGGTGGCAAATCGCATCTCTGCATGTCTGGCAGACATATCAGTATGGATGATGGATCACCACCTCAAGCTGAACCTTGGCAAGACGGAGCTGCTCTTCCTCCCGGGGAAGGACTGCCCGTTCCATGATCTCGCCATCACAGTTGACAACTCCGTTGTGCATTGCGTTCATCCACCTCTGGCCTGCTGGCTCCCCTACCTCTGCGGAAGCACAGTTCCCGCTCAGCCCAGTCAAAACTGTTCGCTGCTCTGGCACCCCAATGGTGGAACAAGCTCCCTCACGACGCCAGGACAGCGGAGTCACTCACCACCTTCCGGAGACATTTAAAACCCCACCTCTTTAAGGAATACCTGGGATAGGATAAAGTAATCCTTCTACCCCCCCCCCCCCCCCCAAAAAAAAAGAATTAAAAAAAACATTGTAAAGTGGTTATCCCACTGGCTATAAGGTGAATGCACCAATTTATAAGTCGCTCTGGATAAGAGCGTCTGCTAAATGACGTAAATGTAAATGTAAAAATAGATTAATCTAGCCTACCAATACAGGGACATACAGTCCAGTGGCTACGGTGAGACATTTAGGATTTTAAATGTGGCACATAGGATTTTAAATGTGGAAATAAATACAATCCGACTTGAAATAGGACGCCTCCCTGGAAGTAATATGAATGTGTCACACGGCCAATTGACTGCAGTGCCATTAAACTGGTTGGGAGCCTTGATGCTGCTGTTGGTCTTTGAAGGTGGTATGCATCATACAAGTAAGTCCCAAATGGCACCCTATTCCCTATGTAGTGCACTGCTTTTATCTAGGGCCCAGGCCGAAAGCAATACACCATATAGGGAATAGGGTGCCATTTGGGATGCAGACTTAATAAGGGCACCAGCGGAACCAAACTGGGCTCTCTCTCAGTCCCTCCCTGCTCATAGAGGAAATCAGAGTTACACTGCTTATGCACAGCAACGGAACACAAAACACATGGTCAGTGTTGGCTTGGCTGTGTTAGGTGCATGTGATAAGATTTAGTCAATAGAACTCAAGGTGTTTGTTAACATGATTTCAGTACTTGAAATTATTGAAGTGATATTCAATAGAAGAAGTTGAGGGGTGTTGGAGTTGTGATTTGTAGGAAAAAAAGAATTGATTGATTGTCACAACGGAATCACACTATAATGTCAGAAGTGTTTGTGATAAAAAGGTGACCTCAGACAGACACGTGTTTGGACCTGGAGTCAACTAGTTTATCTCCTCCAACAGGTGTATATAAACAACACAAACATACACACACACACTAACAAACACACACGCACACACACACACACACAGTAGCAGAAAACCTAATAGGTGAGTCAGTGGGCAGGACAGGACCTGCTCCACATCATCACACAGGGATGTACATTACCCCCTGACCAGGGATGTACATTACCCCCTGACCCCAGGTACAAGAAAAAAAGATAGAAGCACAGTAACGTAATCAATAGGACCATTATCTCTCTCCTCTCTCTCTCTCTCTCTCTCTCTCTCTCTCTCTCTCTCTCTCTCTCTCTCTCTCTCTCTCTCTCTCTCTCTCTCTCTCTCTCTCTCTCTCTCTCTCTCTCTCTCTCTCTCTCTCTCTCTCTCTCTCTCTCTCTCTCTCTCTCTCTCTCTCTCTCTCTCTCTCTCTCTCTCTCTCTCTCTCTCTCTCTCTCTCTCTCTCTCTCTCTCTCTCTCTCTCTCTCTCTCTCTCTGTCTCGCTGTCTCTCACTGATTGACAAATGTCTTTCCTGTCCTGCCTTTTCTCCATCTTTCCTTTCCTCTAATTCTAAAAAACGATGTTTGTCAGTAGTCTTCTCTGGGTTAGGTAATGAGTCACATATGTGAGGAGGACAGGGTCTGATGTCACTGAGCATCACTTCTTTCCCACTGGGACCGTGTGTCTGGGTGTATTGCTCTTATGGGACCGCTGCTCACCCTGTGTGTGTGTGTGTGTGTGTGTGTGTGTGTGTGTGTTGGAGAGAGCAGGAGTGCTACTCCTATGGGACCGTTGCTCAGTGCTCATTCCCATACCTGGAGGCTGACCTCATTGTTGCAGGCAGCAGTGGACATTCTGAGTTCTGAGTGAGGCTAGAGTACAGCTCTCTCTGGAGGCTTGCTGATGCTCTCTGCTCTCCCTGCCTGCCTCAGGATGCGTTCCAGGTCTCTGGTCAAAAGTAGTGCACTATAAAGGGGAATAAGGTACCATTTGGGATGCACAGTTTCTCAACATGAGGAGACATTGCATTACTAAACTCCGCAGCCACTCATTTAGGCATGAGGGATTTCTGTTGAATTCACTCATAATGACACACATTTTACATGATAAAATGTTTTGTTGGATGATCCACCTTTACTGTCTCTATCAGAGGAGGCTCCTCAGAGGAGAAAGCGATGGACCATACTCTTCAGTGAATTTCATAAAAATATAAATAGTGAAACATGAAAAAAGTTAGCTTTTTTAAATATAACTAAACTAAATATATTCAAGTCACCAAATAATTGATTAAAACACACTATTTTGTAATGAAGGTCTACAGTAGCCTCAGCAGCACTCTGTAGGGTAGCACCCTGGTGTAGCCGGAGGACAGCTAGCTTCTGTCCTCCGCTGGGTACATTGACTTCCATATAAAACCTAGGAGGCTCATGGTTCTCACCCCTTTCCATAGACTTGCACAGTAATTATGACAACTTCCGGAGGACGTCTTCCAACCTATCAGAGCTCTTGCAGCATGAACTGACATGTTGTCCACCCAATCAAAGGATAAGAGAATGAATCTAGTACTCAAAGCATAAGCTACAGCTAGCTAGCAGCACTGCAGTGCAGTGCATCAAATGTGGTGAGTAGTTGACTCAAATAGAGAGAAAGACAATAGTTGAACAGTTTTGAACAAATTAATTTCTTCCAAAATTAAGGAGATGCAAGAGAGAGAGAGGGAAAGAGAGAGGGAGATATTTGGTTGTATTTTTTAAAACGTTCACTTAGCTAGCAGATGCAGCTAGCTAGTTTAGCCTACTCAAACTCAGCTCAAACAGAGAGGGATGCTATGTTAGCTAGCTGGCTATGGCTATCCAACACTGGAACTCTTCCAAGTCTAGGTAAGCTTTTGGTTTTATTAATTTATTGCCATCGGGGCCTGCCGGTGTAACTGCTATGCTGCTTGCTAACTGCACACTGTACTGCATGATTGTAGCGGGTTTACTAACGCGTTAGTTCTAGTAGCTATGTTGACTTTTAGATGTCAACGACGTAGGCTGTGTGTAGCGGTTAGCAGTCATGATATGAAGGTTTTGCTTGGAACTTTTTTTTTTCGCCTGGTCACAGACAGCTGATGTGTTGTGCATTGAAGTCCACAAGCGAAGGGAAAAAGTGAGTGGATGAGAGCGCGTAGATAGTTGCGAGAAGGAATTATATATATACAAGGAGCAAAGGGATCATGCTGTTTTTATATGGCTGCTATGAAAGTGAACTGTGTTCAACGTTTCTGTTGAAAAAAACGTTTCTTAAAGCAAAACGGAACGAAACGAGGATGAACATACCTGAATTTGTCCAATAGAAACGCTTATTTGCAACTGTTGGACAAATGATTACATCCTAGATCAGCTAGATGCAGACAAGAGTGTGCAAGGTGGTATTGAATGTGTCACTGTCTGTCACCTTGAATACTCAAAATTCTCTCAACCTGTACACCTACGTTGTAAACTTAATTTCAGAGGCTAGGTTGTAACAACCTCATGATGGGTATAGGAAAAATGTGAGTATCATGTAGTAGCCGAAACCTATCGATGTTACATTGAGCTGGGTGAATGGAATATGAATGACAGTCATCCAATATGCTGTAATAGAAATGAGGCCATGCTCATAATTGTTTTGATCTTCCTCCCTCATCTTAAACGGCACCGACTGCCACTTCACAGTGCCAGCTCCCTCCTCTAAGGTGAAACACCTCCTTTAGCTGTTCTCCGGCATCACACACAGCAGTAAGGAAGACGTCGTGGGGCTTTGGACCTGTACAGAGGATTCCTTCTCAAAGAAAGACAGCATGCAGGCAATAATCCCCCATTGACTTAATTTACATAAAGGAACATTCAATAAACCTGTGAATGACTGACCAGGAGAAAGGAATGGCTCAGTTTAAATGACAGTTTAAATTACAATGTTGATGTTGAATAATGGCATCCAATAGCATCCTCTCTGGGTTCTCCAGTAGCATGATAATGGGTTGTCTGTTGTTATGGAGTAGGACTCCCTCCCCGACTGAGGCTACCTCACAAATGTCACCCTATTCCCTACATAGTGCACTACTTTTGACCAGAGCAAGAGAGAGAGTAGTGCACTATACACCGAGTGTACAAAACATTAAGAACATTAGGAGCTCTTTCCATGACATAGACTGACTAGATGAATCCAGCTTGAAGCTATGATCCCTTATTGATGTAATTTGTTAAATCCACTTCAATCAGTGTAGAGGAAGGGGAGGAGACAGGTTAAAGAAGGATTTTTAAACCTTGAGACAATTGAGACATGGATTTTGAGTGTGCCATTCAGAGGGTGAATGGGCAAGAGTGTGTCAATAACTGCAACGCTGCTGGGTTTTTCAAGCTGAACAATTTTCTGTGTGTGTCAAGAATGGTCCACTAACCAAATGACATCCAGCCAACTTGACACAACTGTGGGAAGCATTGGAGTCAACATGGGCCAGCATCCCTGTGGAACGCTTTCGACACCTTGTGGAGTCCATGCCTCAACGAATTGAGGCTGTTCTGAGGGCAAAAGCGGGCGGGGGTGGGGGGGATGCATATTAGAAAGGTGTTCTTAATGTTTTGTACACTCAGTGTATCGTGAATAGGGGGCCATTTGGGATGCACACGGAGGCTCATCATGAATGATCCCAGCTGGAAAATTAATGAGCTCAATACTGATGCAGAGAGAGAGCATCATGTCTGCCAATAGGCCAGATCATCTTACTGCTACCCTGATGCTGTAACAGTGTAGAGTAAGTGTGTATTTGTGTCACTATTAAATGTGACTATTAAACATGCATTGTGATGAACAAACCTGAACAGTGATTCATATAGCCTTGAGATCATGTACAGAGCATTCGGAAAGTATTCAGCCTCCTTGACTTTTTCCACATTTTGTTACGTTACATCCTTATTCTAAAATTGATTAAATTATTTTCCCCCCTAATCAATCTACACACAATACCCCATAATGACAAAGCAAAAACAGGTTTTTCGAAATTTAAGCAAATTTATCAAAAATAAAAAACAGAAATACCTTATTTACATAGGTATTCAGACCCTTGCTATGAGACTCTAAATTCAGCTCAGGTGCATCCTGTTTCCATTGATAATCCTTGAGATGTTTCTACAACTTGATTGGAGTCCCTCTGTGGTAAATTCAATTGATTGGACATGATTTGGAAAGACACAAGCCTGTCTATATAAGGTCCCACAGTTGACAATGCATGTCAGAGCAAAAACCAAGCCATGAGGTCGAAGGAATTGTCCGTAGAGCTCCGAGACAGGATTGTGTCGAGGCACAGATCTGGGGAAGTGTACCAAAACATTTCTGCAGCATTGAAGGTCACAGTGGCCTCCACCATTCTTAAATGGAAGAAGTTTGGAACCACCAAGACTGTTCCTACAGCTGGCCGCCTGGCCAAACTGAGCAATCAGGGGAGACCAAGAACCCGATGGTCACTCTTACAGAGCTCCAGAGTTCCTCTGTGGAGATGGGAGAACCTTCCAGAAGGACAACCATCTCTGCCGCACTCCACCAATCAGGCCTTTATGATAGAGTGGCCAGCCGGAAGCCACTCCTCATTAAAAGGCACATGACAGCCCGCTTGGAGTTTGCCAAAAGGCACCTAAAGGACTCTCAGACCATGAGAAACAAGATTCTGTGGTCTGATGAAACCAAGATTTAACTATTTGTCCAGAATGCCAAGCGTCAAGTCTGGAGTAAAACTGTCACCATCCCTACGGTGAAGCTTGGTGGTGGCAGCATCATGCTGTGGGGATGTTTTTCAGCGGCAGGCACTGGGAGACTAGTCAGGATCGAGGGAAAGATGAATGGAGCAAAGTACAGAGAGATCCTTGATGAAAACCTGCTCCAGAGCACTCAGGACCTCAGACTGGGGTGAAGGTTCACCTTCCAACAGGACAACAACCCTAAGCACACAGCCAAGACAATGCAGGAGTGGCTTCGGGAAAAGTCTCTGAATGTCCTTGAGTGGCCCAGCCAGAGCCCGGACTTGAACCCGATCGAACATCTCTGGAGAGACCTGAAAATAGAAGAATGGGAGAAAGTCCCCAAATACAGGTGTGCCAAGCTTGTAGCGTTATACGCAAGAAGACTCAAGGCTGTAATCGCTTCCAAAGGTGCTTTAACAAAGTACTGAATAAAGGGTCTGAATACTTATGTAAATGGGATATTTCATTTCAGTATTTTTTTGTAAATTAGCAACATTTTCTAAAAAACTGTTTTTGTTTCATCATTATGGTGGGGGATTATTAAAAACAAAAACCATTTTAGAATAAGATTGTAACATAACAACATTTGGAAAAAGTCAAGGTGTCTGAATACTTTCCGAATGCACTGTATGTGCAGGTTTGTATGTTGTCTAAAAAATAAACTGTATTGAAGACAGATAGGCCTAAACATTCTGAACCACAGTCAATCAACCCTAAATGTGTGTTTAAAACGATTACGTTCCGGTCATTTTAATGAACATTTGTGTGTGCACTGGGCCTTTAATGCTAATACAGCACTATTAAAGGCCCAGTGCACTACTTTTGAGATCATCCGTTCACCCACATTTAGATTTGTTTAACACTTTTTTGGTTACTACGTGATTCCATATGTGATATTTCATAGTTTTGATGTCTTCACTATTATTCTACAATGTAGGAAATAGTAAAAATAAAGAAAAACCCTGGAATGAGTAGGTGTGTCCAAACTTTTGACTGGTACTGTATATATATATATATATATATATATATATATATATATATATATATATATATATATATATATATATATATACACTGAACAGAAATATAAACGCAACATGTAAATTGCTGGTCCCATGTTTCATGAGCTGAAATAAAAGATCCCTGAATTTTTCCATATGCACAAAAAGCTTATTTCTCCCAAATGTTGTGCCCAAATTTGTTTACATCCCTGCTAGTGAGCATTTTATTATTTGTCAAGATAGTCCATCCACCTGACAGGTGTGGCATATCAAGAAGTTGATTAAACAACATGATCATTACACAGGTGCACCTTGTGCTGGGGACAATAAAAGGCCACACTAAAATGTGCAGTTTTGTCACACAACACAATGCCACAGATGTCTCAAGTTTTGAGGGAGCGTGAAATTGACATGCTGACTGCAGGAATGTCCACCAGAGGTGATGCCAGAGAATTGAATGTTAATTTCTTTAACATTTTAGAATTTGTCAGTACGTCCAACCGGCCTCACAACCGCAGACCACGTGTAACCACGCCAGCCCAGGACCTCCACATCCGGCTTCTAACCTGCGGGATCATCAAATGGGGAGGGAGGAGTATTTCTGTCTGTAAAAAAGCCCTTTTGTGGGGAAAAGAAACATTCTTATTGGCTGGGCCTGGCTCTCAAGTGGGTGGGCCTATGCCCTCCCAGGTCCACCCATGGCTGCGCCCCTGCCCAGTCATGTGAAATCCATAGATTAGGGCCTAATTTATTTATTTCAATTGACTGATTTCCTTATATGAACTGTAAATCACCAAAATCTTTGAAATTGTTGCATGTTTCATTTATATTTTTGTCCAGTGTGTATATATATATATATCATTCAAGGGTTTTTCTTTATTTGTACTATTTTCTACATTAAATAATAATAGTGAAGACATCAAAACTATGAAATAACACATGTAGTAACCAAAAAAGTGTTAAACAAATTAAAATATATTTTTTATTTTAGATTCTTCAAATAGCCACCCTTTGCCTTGATGACAGCTTTGAACACTCTTGGCATTCTCTCAACTAGCTTCATGAGGTAGTCACCTGGAATGCATTTCAATGAACAGGTGTGCCTTCTTAAAAGTTAATTTGTGGAATTTCTTTCCTTCTTAATGCGTTTGAGCCAATCAGCTGTGTTGTGACAAGGTAGCGGGGGTATAGAGAAGACAGCCCTATTTGGTAAAAGACCAAGTCCATATTATGGCAAGAACAGCTCATATAAGCAAAGAGAAAAAACAGTCCATCAAGACATGAAGGTCAGTCAATACGGAAAAGTTCAAGAACTTTGAAAGTTTCTTCAAGTGCAGTCGCAACAACCATCAAGTGCTATGATGAAATTGGCTCTCATGAGGACCACCACAGGAATGGAAGACCCAGAGTTACATCTGCTGCAGAGGATAAGTTCATTAGCGTTACCAGCCCAAATAAATGCTTCACGGAGTTCAAGTCACAGACACATCTCAACATCAACTGTTCAGAGGGGACTGTGTGAATCAGGCCTTCATGGTTGAATTGCTGCAAAGAAACCACTACTAAAGGACACCAATAAGAAGAAGAGACCTGCTTGGTCCAAGAAACACGAGTAATCGACATTAGACCGGTGGAAATGTGTCCTTTGGTCTGGAGTCCAAATTTGAGATTTTTGGTTCCAACCGCCGTGTCTTTGTGAGACGCGGTGTGGGTGAACGGATGATCTCCGCATGTGTAGTTCCCACCGTAAAGCATGGAAGAAGAGGTGTTATGGTGTGGGGGCGCTTTGCTGGTGACACTGTCTGTGATTTATTTAGAATTCAAGGCACATTTAACCAGCATGGCTACCACAGCATTCTGCAGTGATACGCCATCCCATCTGGTTTGGGCTTAGTGGGACTATCATTTGTTTTTCAACAGGACAATGACCCAACACATCTCCAGGCTGTGTAAGGGCTATTTTACCAGGAAGGAGAGTGATGGAGTGCTGCATCAGATGACCTGGCCTCCACAATCCCCCAACCTCAACTCAATTGAGATAATTTGGGACGAGTCGAACGGCAGAGTGACTAGTGCTAAGCATATGTGGGAACTCCTTCAAGACTGTTTGAAAAGCATTCCAGGTGAAGCTGGTTGAGAGAATGCCAAGAGAGTGCAAAGCTGTCATCAAGGCAAAGGGTGGCTATTTGAAGAATCTCAAATATGAAATATTTTTTGATTTATTTAACACTTTTTGGTTACTACATTACATGATTCCATATGTGTTATTTCATAGTTTTGATGTCTTCACTATAATTCTACATAAAATAAAGAACAACCTTTGAATGAGTAGGTGTGTCCAAACCTTTGACTGGCACTGTATGTCTATATATATATATATATATATATTCCCTCAGCGCCCCTACTTCCAGCGGCTATGAACTCCAGGCTTTTGAGTGGTTATTCAAATAACATTTACTGCAGTTAACAACGTAGACTAGAGTTTTGTACTCACTTGAAAACAATAACATTCTTCATTACATTGTGTTGTTGTAGCCTAGAGAGGATTCATTTATTGTCCCTAAAAAACTGAAACAATGGGGTAGCTTTTGGAGCTGCGTACCTGGAAACTGGGAGGGAGTGCACATGACTTCGTTACCTGACAAACCTTTTTTTTATTTCGCTGTGTAAATTCACTGGATATACAGTGGGGGAAAAAAGTATTTAGTCAGCCACCAATTGTGCAAGTTCTCCCACTTAAAAAGATGAGAGAGGCCTGTAATTTTCATCATAGGTACACGTCAACTATGACAGACAAAATGAGGGAAAAAAATCCAGAAAATCACATTGTAGGATTTTTAATGAATTTATTTGCAAATTATAGTGGAAAATAAGTATTTGGTCAATAACAAAAGTTTCTCAATACTTTGTTATATACCCTTTGTTGGCAATGACACAGGTCAAGCATTTTCTGTAAGTCTTCACAAGGTTTTCACACACTGTTGTTGGTATTTTGGCCCATTCCTCCATGCAGATCTCCTCTAGAGCAGTGATGTTTTGGGGCTGTCGCTGGGCAACAAAGATTTCCTATGGGGTTGAGATCTGGAGACTGGCTAGGCCACTCCAGGACCTTGAAATGCTTCTTACGAAGCCACTCCTTCGTTGCCCGGGCGGTGTGTTTAGGATCATTGTCATGCTGAAAGACCCAGCCACGTTTCATCTTCAATGCCCTTGCTGATGGAAGGAGGTTTTCACTCAAAATCTCACGATACATGGCCCCATTAATTATTTCCTTTACACGGATCAGTCGTCCTGGTCCCTTTGCTGAAAAACAGCCCCAAAGCATGATGTTTCCACCCCCATGCTTCACAGTAGGTATGGTGTTCTTTGGATGCAACTCAGCATTCTTTGTCCTCCAAACACGACGAGTTGAGTTTTTACCAAAAAGTTATATTTTGGTTTCATCTGACCATATGACATTCTCCCAATCCTCTTCTGGATCATCCAAATGCACTCTTCCATTTCCTAATAATTGCTCCCCCAGTTGATTTCTTCAAACCAAGCTGCTTACCTATTGCAGGTGCAGGTCTACAATTTTGTTTCTGGTGTCCTTTGACAGTTCTTTGGTCTTGGCCATAGTGGAGTTTGGAGTGTGACTGTTTGAGGTTGTGGACAGGTGTCTTTTATACTGATAACAAGTTCAAACAGGTGCCATTAATACAGGTAATGAGTGGAGGACAGAGGAGCCTCTTAAAGAAGAAGTTACAGGTCTGTGAGAGCCAGAAATCTTGCTTGTTTGTAGGTGACGAAATACTTATTTTTTCACCATAATTTGCAAATAAATTCATTAAAAATCCTACAATGTGATTTTCTGGAATTTTTTTCTCATTTTGTCTGTCATAGTTGACGTGTACCTATGATGAAAATTACAGGCCTCTCTCATCTTTTTAAGTGGGATAACTTGCACAATTGGTGGCTGACTAAATACTTTATTCCCCCACTGTATTCACTGCAGTATGAAGCTTATGAATTATGGGCTAATATGCATACACTTCTAACATAGGCTATAGGCTACATCTCCAGCCTGTCTGACCTCATTGTTCTGTTGCGCAATTTCGCACCTGGCCTCTCTGCTGCCATGGTTATTCCTTTTAAATATTGTGGAGTCCCAGGAAAAGCCAGACTACAAAAGCTTGTTGGAAACTTATTTCGACTTTCTTTAGCCTATTAATAGCCTATTGGAGGAGTGATGCATGCTAGCGCTTGCTGAATGTAAAATAGGCTAAAGCATTAACGGGTGGGGAGTTGGAAAGGAGAAGCCTATATTTTCCTATAGCAGGCCTATCTTAACACCGGGCTACATCCTGACAAAATAGGCCTAGACCATATGAGTGGGCTGATAATGTACCTTTCAGGACCCTCTAAACTGTGGAGACCCAAACGGATCCAAATGGTTGCATAATCAGGTCTAGGCTGTTGGCCTATGCAGTTATTTCGGCATGAAACAAAACAGTGAGCGGTCCCCCACAGAGCCTCTGTTAGCTCTGGGTTAACCCCTGACTGTGTCCCAAATGGCACCTAATCCCTACATAGTGCACTAGTTTTGACCAGAGCCCTGGTGAAAAGTAGTGCACTACATAGGGAATAGGGTGCCATTTGTCAAGATCAAGCTGCCATGCACGTGGCTGCGTTTTCGTCCATCTCAGAATTCACTCTGACATTACGTTTGACAGGCAGAGAGAGCGTGTGTGTCCCAATGGGCCCTGGTCAAAAGTAGTGCACTTTATAGGGAATAGGGTGCCTCTATCAGACCAAGGCATCACAGATTGTCTAGCTGGCGGAATGATACAAATCAAATGTAATATTCATGCCTTCTCACTCTCCCTCAAGCCCCATCTCAATGTTAAATTACCATCCCTCCTTTGTTTGGGGTGGGTCTCCATCTCAGTGTTAAATTACCATCCCTCCTTTGTTTGGGGTGGGTCTCCATCTCAGTGTTAAATGACCATCCCTCCTTTGTTTGGGGTGGGTCTCCATCTCAGTGTTAAATGACCATCCCTCCTTTGTTTGGGGTGGGTCTCCATCTCAGTGTTAAATTACCATCCCTCCTTTGTTTGGTGTGGGTCTCCATCTCAGTGTTAAATTACCATCCCTCCTTTGTTTGGGGTGGGTCTCCATCTCAGTGTTAAATTACCATCCCTCCTTTGTTTGGGGTGGGTCTCCATTTCAGTGTTAAATGACCATCCCTCCTTTGTTTGGGGTGGGTCTCCATCTCAGTGTTAAATTACCATCCCTCCTTTGTTTGGGGTGGGTCTCCATCTCAGTGTTAAATTACCATCCCTCCTTTGTTTGGGGTGGGTCTCCATTTCAGTGTTAAATTACCATCCCTCCTTTGTTTGGGGTGGGTCTCCATCTCAGTGTTAAATTACCATCCCTCCTTTGTTTGGGGTGGGTCTCCATCTCATTCAAGGTGGGTGATGGTAGAATGATGAGGAAGAAATATTGCTTGGTCAATCTAGTGCTATAGGCGTCATCAGAACATCCCAAATGGAATCCTATTCCCTTTATAGTGCACTATATAGATCCCTATGGGCCCTGGTCAAAAGTAGTGCACTATAAAGGGAATAGGGTACCATTTGGGATTGAGCAACAGTCTAAGAGGTCTGTTTTAGTACACATGTGGAGTGCTCCCTAGTGACCCTTTATCATGCACTCTGCCAGAACAGACACACTAGATCTACTCTATGTTACACAGTATTGCATAGCTACATTCTGCACAGAAATGTGGAAACAATTGGCCTACTTCTCTGAATGTATACAGGTGTAAGATCTTAATTTGATCACCATGTTGTTGCACAACAGGAAATGCGAACTTGAAATTTCCACTTGAAAATGCCAGACGTGATTTGCCCTAACAAAACATGTATCAACCCTTACAAAAATTTCAATTAATGATAATCCACACAATACTTCACATTTCCTATTGCTCAGCAGGATTATTTTCCTGCTGTGAGGAAATGATCAAATTAAGATCCTACATCTGTACTCGATTACTCACAGACATGAGATTAGAATCCTGACCTTAGGTGTAAACAGTGCTGTACGTAGAACTACCCTTGCAAAGAGACGACTACCCACATGTACCTAGAACACAGAAAGTGCATAAAGGATTAAATTATGGATGGAAATCCACAGAGCGGAAGAAATCGATTGTGATAATAGCAGGGCATAATTTATTTGGAAGATAATTGCACTTTCAAAGCTTTTATGTGCAGATCCCACACTGGCCTTTTTAATGAAATAACTGAATTCCCAGCAAACCGGGAACATTCCCAGAACATAAGCCAAGATTCCCATTAAGTTAGGGTTTTATCTAACATTAGGATGATGACATCCAAAAAACATTCAAAGAAGAAATATCCTTGGAATGTTCTCCTAGCATCAGGTGTATGTTTTTGGGCACCCTAAAATAAACATTGTAGAATTATCTGCACAACTGGACAGTTTTGTGTTTTGGGAACAAATCTTTTGTCATGTCCCCACAATGTTCCCACCAGACTGTTCCCACAACCTAATGAAACATTCTGGGAACCTTTAAAGAACAGATTAAATGTGTTCTAGGAACGTTCTTGCAACATCAGGCGAATGTTTTATACAAACATTCTATAAACATCAGCATGACTGGACTGTTTTTGTGTTATAAGAACATTTGCCACGACCTAACAAATGTTCTGGGAACTTCCACAGAACCAATTTTGGTTTGCTGGGTTAAATCTATCTATTGTTGTGCAGGTAGGTTATACTGAAGAGGTTTATGGCAGGTGCAGAAGCAATAGACACTTCATGAAATTTATATAACCTTTGTGGTTCAGCCCTTGGGATTCATGTATTTGTTGAATTACACACTGTAGGCTGGCTGTATCAACTCTTGATACAATATGTTCCCTTAAAAAACGTAAAGTTTCATGGCAGGTCTACATTTTAAAGTAAACTAACCTCATTTTCAGTGTAAGTTCAGATGAGTCTCTATTATAGAATCTATCAACTATTAGATAACTATAACTCAACTATTAGAGTGGAGTTTCATTGCAGTCAGTTCTAAGAGGTAGGCTAGTATAGGTTGCCATAGAGAACAGTGGGAATGAAAGGTATGGGTCTCTCCAGATTCTCCAGCTGCAGGCTATAAGCCTATCTCCAGCTCCACAGGAAATGAGCCATCATTTAGTACTGACAGTTACATGGAAGAATCTCAGCAGCTTTCCTCGACAAAAACCCCCGGCCACGTAACACATTACTGCAGTCTGTCTGGCATGGAATCTGAATTCTGCTTTTAGATGTTTTTGGTGCCTTTGCTTTCTCTATTGTTGTAGATTTCTTCAGGCAGAGAAAGAAAAAGAGATTGTTACTTTTCTGTTCACTCCGTTAGTAAATGGACTCTGAGGGGGACTGAGGGGGGAGTGGGGGTCTCAGGGGAACCACCGCAGACAGTGGACCGGGGAGTGGGTGTATATGTGTGTATATGTGAGGGAAAAAATTATTTGATCCCCTACTGATTTTGTACATTTTCCCACTGACAAAGAAATGATCAGTCTATCATTTTAATGGTAGGTTTATTTGAACAGTGAGAGACAGAATAACAACAACAAAATCCAGAAAAACGCATGTCAAAAATATTATAAATAGATTTGCATTTTAATGAGGGAAATAAGTATTTGACCCCATCTCAATCAGAAAGATTGTTGGCTCCCAGGTGTCTTTATACAGGTAACGAGCTCAGATTAGGAGCACACTCTTAAAGGGAGTGCTCCTAATCTCAGTTTGTTACCTGTATAAAAGACACCTGTCCACAGAAGCAATCAATCAATCAGATTCCAAACTCTCCACCATGGCCAAGACCGAAGAGCTCTCCAAGGATGTCAGGGACAAGATTGTAGACCTACACAAGGCTGGAATGGGCTACAAGACCATCACCAAGCAGCTTGGTGAGAAGGTGACAACAGTTGGTGCGATTATTCGCAAATGGAAGAAACACAAAATAACTGTAAATCTCCCTCGGCCTGGGGCTCCATGCAAGATCTCACCTCATGGAGTTGCTAGGATCATGAGAACGGTGAGGAATCAGCCCAGAACTACACGGGAGGATCTTGTCAATGATCTCAAGGCAGCTGGGACCATAGTCACCAAGAAAACAATTGGTAACACACTACGCCGTGAAGGACTGTAATCCTGCAGCGCCCGCAATGTCCCCCTGCTCAAGAAAGCACATATACAGGCCCGTCTGAAGTTTGCCAATGAACATCTGAATGATTCAGAGGAGAACTGGGTGAAAGTGTTGTGGTCAGATGAGACCAAAATCGAGCTCTTTGGCATCAACTCAACTCGCCGTGTTTGGAGGAGGAGGAATGCTGCCTATGACCTCAAGAACACCATCCCCACCGTCAAACATGGAGGTGGAAACATTATGCTTTGGGGGTGTTTTTCTGCTAAGGGGACAGGACAACTTCACCGCATCAAAGGGACGATGGACGGGGCCATGTACCGTCAAATCTTGGGTGAGAACCTCCTTCCCTCAGCCAGGGCATTGAAAATGGGTTGTGGATGGTATTCCGGCATGACAATGACCCAAAACACACGGCCAAGGCAACAAAGGAGTGGCTCAAGAAGAAGCACATTAAGGTCCTGGAGTAGCCTAGCCAGTCTCCAAACCTTAATCCCATAGAAAATCTGTGGAGGGAGCTGAAGGTTCGAGTTGCCAAACGTCAGCCTCGAAACCTTAATGACTTGGAGAAGATCTGCAAAGAGGAGTGGGACAAAATCCCTCCTGAGATGTGTGCAAACCTGGTGGCCAATTACAAGAAACGTCTTGACCTCTGTGATTGCCAACAAGGGTTTTGCCACCCAGTACTAAGTCATGTTTTGCAGAGGGGTCAAATACTTACTTTAAAATGCAAATCAATTCATAACATTTTTGACATGCATTTTTCTGGATTTTTTTGTTGTTATTCTGTCTCTCACTGTTCAAATAAACCTACCATTAAAATTAGAGACTGATCATGTCTTTGTCAGTGGGCAAACGTACAAAATCAGCAGGGGATCAAATACTTTTTTCCCTCACTGTATATGTGTGCGTGTTAACGTCAGGGCTCAGAGACACACTAGCCCAGCGCCTCTCTTCTATCTGCTCTGCTCTACAGGACTGATTGGAACCTCTGACTCTACAGATGGCTGATGGATCCAAACAGCTGGCTCTAAAGCCTTCTAGGGTCACACAATAAACATGACAACCAGTTTCTCCCGAGAAGCTGAGCAGACAGACAGGGGGTGAATAACATGGTCTGCCAAATGTCATCCTATTCTCTGTACTGTGCATTACTTTTGACCAGGGTCCACAACCCTCTCTTCTGGTCACCCCTTTGTCTTGAGGGTGGTGGGTAGCCTAGTGGTTAGGTGTGTTGGGCCAATAACTAAAAGGTTGCTGGTTCGAATCCCAGAGCTGACTAGGTGAAAAATCTGTTGATGTGCAGTTGAGCCCAAAAGTAGATGTATATGTTGGTAACAGGGTTTATAATAAAGAACACAGCTTCTGATTATACATCTCATTATTGTATGCTAATGAGAGGAACCATTTACATTATATTAGATTACTTAATTAGGCCACACAATTGGAATTGCAATTTAACTTCATTTCATGCCCATAAACCCTGAAATGAGAACATTCGGTTCTCAACACACAGGTTATATTTTTCAATTGAATGTTTGAATGTTCACCCTTGTTAAAAAGGGTTCAATTGCCCAATGACTATAACTAGGCAGAATGGTGAGATTCCCTAGTACAGGATGAGGAGAGGGTTGAGTGATGGCCTGGTAGCCAGAGACAGATTATCATGCTTCTCTACATTGTAGAATAATAGTGAAGACATCTAAACTATGAAATAACACATATGGAATCATGTTGTAACCAAAAAAGTGTTAAACAAATCAAAATATATTTGAGATTTGAGATTCTTCAAATGCCAAGAGTGTGCAAAGCTGTCATCAAGGCAAAGGGTGGCTACTTTGAATAATCTAAAATCTAAAATATATCTTGATTTGTTTTACACTTTTTTGGTTACTACATGATTCCATATGTGTAATTTCATAGTTTTGATGTGTCCAAACTTTTGACTGGTACTGTCCAAACTTTTGACTGGTACTGTCCAAACTTTTGACTGGTACTGTATGTATATATTGACTAGTACTGTATATACAGCTCTAGAAAAAATTAAGAGACCACTGCAAATATTTCTTAAATCAGCATCTCTACATGTATGACAGTCATTCCATTCCAGTGTCTGCTGAATTCCAACACAGGCACACCTCATTCTACTGAATTAGGTACTGATTAGGTGATCATCTGAACCAAATCTTATTTAACGACGAAAAGTATAAAAACCACTGCTGTGGTCATCACTATCCTCTTGCAATAGGACCAGCTGGATGGCAAAAACAGTGCTAATAGTACCTCAAAAGTAATATTAATCAAAAAATAACTATTTACCATGCCAAAAGAGTTGAAAAGGAAAGTTTTGAGTGAGGAAAAGAAGGGTTCAATTCTGGCTTTACTGGCAGAGGGATACAATGAGCGTCAGGTTGCTTCCATCCTTAAAATTTCAAAGACGGCGGTTCATAAGAACAAGGTCAAGCAGCAGACATTGGGGACAACAAAGCTACAGACAGGCAGAGGGCGAAAACGACTCTCTACTGACCGGGATAACCGCCAACTCATTCGAATGTCACTCAACAACCGTAGGATGACATCAAGTGACCTACAAAAAGAATGGCAAACGGCAGCTGGGGTGAAGTGCACGGCGAGGACGGTTCGAAACAGGCTCCTAGGGGCAGGGCTGAAGTCGTGCAAAGCTAGAAAAAAGCCCTTCATCAATGAGAAGCAAAGAAAGCCAGGCTGAGGTTTGCAAAAGACCATAACGATTGGACCGTAGAGGACTGGAGTAAGTTCATCCTCTCTGATGAGTCCAATTTTCAGCTTTGCCGAACACCTGGTCATCAAACAAAGCCGAGCTGCTTGAATTTATGCACCAGGAGTGGCATAAAGTCACCCAACATCAATGTGAAAGACTGGTGGAGAGCATGCCAAGACGCATGAAAGCTGTAATGGAAAATCAGGGTTATTCCACCAAATATTGATTTCTGAACTCTTCCTAAGTTAAAACATTACTATTGTGTTGTTTAAAAATGAACTTATTTTCTTTGCATTATTCGAGGTCTGACAACACTGCATCTTTTTTGTTATTTTGACCAGTTGTTATTTTCTGCAAATAAATGCTCTAAATGACAATATTTTGAATTATTTTGTTAAATAAAACAAAAATGTTAATTTCACCCAAAAACATACCTACAGTGAGGGAAAAAAGTATTTGATCCCCTGCTGATTTTGTACTTTTGCCCACTGACAAATAAATGATCAGTCTATAATTTTAATGGTAGGTTTATTTGAACAGTGAGAGACAGAATAACAACAACAAAAATGCAGAAAAACGCATGTCAAAATTTTTATAAATTGATTTGCATTTTAATGAGGGAAATAAGTATTTGACCCCCTCTCAATCAGAAAGATTTCTGGCTCCCAGGTGTCTTTTATACAGGTGACGAGCTGAGATTAGGAGCACACTCTTAAAGGGAGTGCTCCTAATCTCAGTTTGTTACCTGTATAAAAGACATCTGACCACAGAAGCAATCAATCAATCAGATTCCAAACTCTCCACCATGGCCAAGACCAAAGAGCTCTCCAAGGATGTCAGGGACAAGATTGTAGACCTACACAAGGCTGGAATGGGCTACAAGACCATCGCCAAGCAGCTTGGTGAGAAGGTGACAACAGTTGGTGCGATTATTCGCAAATGGAAGAAACACAAAATAACTCTCCACCATGGCCAAGACCAAAGAGCTCTCCAAGGATGTCAGGGACTGTCAGCAGGTCAGTGTGATGCGGTAGGACGAAGTCAGGTGCAGGACACAGAGCTAATCGAAAACGTACTTTACTCGTAGGTAACGTAAATAACATAACCTCCACGCAGGGAGGAACAAACCCGCTCACCAGACGACAACCAAACATGAACAAACACGCACAAAACACAGTGGGAGCCAGAGGGTTAAATAGGGAAGAAATCAATGCATAATGGGATCCAGGTGTGAACAATAAAGACAAAACAAGTAGAACACAGAAACATAGATCGGTAGCAGCTAGTACTCCGGCGATGACGAACGCCGAAGCCTGCCCGAGCAAGGAGGAGGAGCAGCCTAGGCTGAATACGTGACAGTACCGCCCCCCTTGATGCGTGGCCCCAGCCGTGCGCCGACACCGGCCTCGGGGACGGCCAGCAGGACACGGCGCAGGGCGAGTCGGATGACGACGGTGGAAATCCCTCAACATGGAGGGATCGAGGATGTCCCTCCTAGGAACCCAGCACCGTTCCTCCGGACCGTACCCCTCCCACTCCACGAGATACTGCAGGCCCCCCACCCGACGCCTCAAATCCAGGATGGAACGGACCGAGTACGCTGGTGCCCCCTCGATGTCCAGTGGGGGCGGAGGAACCTCCCGTACCTCAGACTCCTGGAGTGGACCAGCTACCACCGGCCTGAGGAGAGACACATGGAACGAGGGGTTAACGTGATACTCAGGAGGAAGCTGTAACCTATAACAAACCTTGTTCAATCTCCTCAGGACTTTAAATGGCCCCACAAACCGCCGACCCAGCTTCCGGCAGGGCAGGCGAAGGGGCAGATTTCGGGTCGAGAGCCAGACCCGGTCCCCCGGGGCATACACCGGAGCCTCACTGCGGTGGCGGTCGGCACTCGCCTTTTGTCGCCTGATGGTCCATTGCAGGCGTACATGGGCAGCGTTCCAGGTCTCTTCAGAGCGCCGAAACCACTACTCCACTGCAGGTGCCTCGATCTGGCTCTGATGCCAAGGTGCCAGGACCGGCTGATAGCCTAACACACACTGAAATGGAGGAAGGTTAGTGGGGGAGTGGCGGAGGGAGTTTTGGGCCATCTCTGCCCAGGGGATAAAACCTGACCACTCCCCCGGCCGGTCCTGGCAATAGGACCTGTGACGTCACGAGAGGCTACACAGCTTTCAGCGGGGTTGCTCAAGTTGTGCAAGGAGACAAGGTTCAAACAAACCAAGGATTTTATTATAGGTCTTGGGAAATTAACGAAAATATAACAAAATTCTGTTCTCTTGTGGCTCTTTAAGGGTTAACAGTTCAGGGATGTCTCTTCCACATCCAAAATCATAATTCTCACTCGCTCAGATAACTTTTCCCCAGCCTTACTGTAGTCCACGTTGCAGCTAGTGGCCAACCCAGCAAAAAGTCCTTCCAAATGTGTCTCACGTATTTCCACAGGTGCATATATCCAAAGGTGAGTATTTCCCAAAGGTAAGTGTCTCCAAATCCTTATATTCCTCCTGGAAGTGGACGTGCAGCACTCTTGTCCTCCAGAGAGCCCAGGTTGGAGACTGTGTTTCTTCACCCCCCCCACACACCCCTCAGTGTGTCTCTTCCCTTCCCAAAACCTTCAGCTCATCAGCTCCTGATTTGTTTCAGCTGCGTGGGAAGATTGGCCATAGAGGGGTGGAGTTCCCGACCATACCAGCAGATGGAGCCATAGCTGTCTGGGTTTGCAGCCACCTCAGGGGGATGTAACGTCCCTCCAGGACACAGCCTCTCGTGACATCACACATCCCCCTCCTCGGGACCGACGTCCTCGTCGGGGTAAAGGCAGCGAAGAAGGCATCACGCCGGGAGAGGGCGTCCGCATTGCCGTGGTGCTTGCCAGCCCTGTGGACAACAGAAAAGTTAAACGGTTGCAAGCTCAAAAACCATCTGGTTACTCTACTGTTTGATTCCTTGTTCTTGGCCATCCACTGCAGAGGGGCGTGATCAGATACCACCATGAAACGTCGGCCCAGGAGATAGAACCGAAGGGACTCCAGGGCCCAGACTACAGCCAGACATTCTTTCTCCACCGTTGAATAGTTCTTCTCTCTTGGAAGTAACTTTCTGCTTAGGTAGAGAATGGGATGTTCTTCACCGTCATGTGCCTGGGTGAGGACAGCACCCAGACCCACCTCCGAAGCATCCGCTTGGACAATGAATTCCTTCTTGAAGTCTGGTGCCACCAGGATCGGACTGGAGCAGAGTGCTCGCTTCAGGTTGAGGAAAGCCGCCTCCGCCGCAGGGTTCCACTTCACCATTCGTGAGTGGCGTTTGGTCGTCAGCTCCGTCAACGGTGCAGCTATGGTAGCAAAATCTGCAATAAAGCGTCTATAGTAGCCAGCGAGGCCCAAAAATGACCTTACTTGCTTCTTGGTGATGGGCTGCGGCCAGTCCTGTATGGCCCGCAGTTTGGCTTCCTGTGGTTTGACCAACCCCCGCCCAATGGTGTACCCCAGGTAGTTTGTCTCACTGAAGGCCAGCTTGCACTTCTTCGGGTTTGCCGTGAGCCCTGCTTCCCTGAGCGAATCCAGCACCGCTTGTACCCGGGGTATGTGGCTGGCCCAATCCGGACTTTGTATAACAACATCATCCAAATAAGCCGCTGCGTACCTCTTGTGGGGCGCAAGGACTTGATCCATCAGGCGTTGGAACGTGGCAGGTGCCCCGTGGAGACCAAACGGAAGTCGGGTATACTGGTAGAGCCCCTCCGGGGTGGCAAAGGCTGTCTTCTCCTTGGACGCCGGGGTCAGGGGCACCTGCCAGTAGCCTTTTGTGAGATCAAGAGTGGTTAGGAAACGAGCATGCCCCAAGGAGTCTATTAAATCATCGACACGAGGCATTGGGTATGCATCAAATTCAGACACTTCATTCAACTTTCGATAGTCATTACAAAATCGTACTGAACCGTCTGGCTTGGGAACTAGTACGATGGGACTTGCCCAGGCACTGTGGGACTCTTCGATTACTCCCAACTCCCGCATCTTCCTTACCTCCTTCTGTATAACCACTTTACGAGCCTCTGGCACGCGGTACGGGCGCTGGTTTACCGTTCGGCCAGGCATGGTGCGGATCTCATGTTGGACCACCTCTGTGTGACCGGGAAGGGAGGAGAAGACATCCTGGTTCTGCTCCACGAGTTCCAGGGCCATCTGTCGTTGATGTGGGGACAGATTTGGACCCAGCTGAACCTCTTCTCGCGCCGGTTCCTTGGTCTCTGTGGGGGGTAGACAGCTGAACATCGCCTCTCTGGCGTGCCACTTCTTTAAAAGGTTAACATGATAAATCTGCTCAGTTTTTCTTTTATCTGGTTGCCTCACCTTGTAGTTTACTTCTCCCATGCGTTCAATGACCTCATATGGTCCTTGCCAGGTTGCCAGGAATTTACACTCAACGGTTGGCACCAGGACCAGCACTCTGTCCCCCGGCTTAAACTCCCTGGGTTGAGCAGATCTGTTGTAGGAGGCTTGCTGTTGCCGCTGACTGGCCTCCAGGTGTTCCCGCATCATGGGATAGATGGCCTTCATTCTCTCCCTCATAGCCCCGACATGGTCGATCAGTGTCCGCTGTTGGCATGGCTGCTCCTCCCAGGCCTCCTTGGCGATGTCGAGCAGTCCTCTGGGTCTGTAGGAAAGCAAGAGCTCAAAGGGTGAAAAACCAGTAGAAGACTGAGGTACCTCTCTCACCGCAAATAATATGTATGGTAACAGCTGATCCCAGTTGCGCCCATCTTCCCCTACCGCTTTCCGCAGCATGGATTTTAGTGTTTTGTTAAAACGTTCGACTAGGCCATCTGTCTGGGGGTGGTAGACCGAGGTTCTCAGCTGTTTGATTTTCAGTAAAGCACAGAGTTCTTTCATCACCCTGGACATGAATGGAGTCCCTTGGTCCGTCAATATCTCTTTTGGGATTCCCAGACTAGTTGAGAGACGGAACAGCTCCTTGGCGATTTGTCTGGATGTAGCCTTCCTCAGCGGAATGGCCTCCGGGTACCGGGATGCATAGTCCAGAATGACCAGAATGTATTGATGTCCCCTGGAACTTTTCGGTAAGGGCCCGACTATGTCTAATCCAATCCTCTCAAAAGGAGTTTCGATAATGGGCAAGGGAATGAGCGGGTTTCTATATGTGGGCTTTGGCGCAACCTGCTGACACTCAGGGCAACTACGGCAGTAGTTCTCTATCTCTTTGTGTACTCCTGGCCAAAAGAAACGTTGCATGATTCTTTCCTTAGTCTTCTCTACCCCCAAGTGGGCCCCTAGCGGGTGTGTGTGGGCTAGGTTGAGTACAGTGGCCCGATAGGGCAGTGGCACGAGGAGCTGTTCATGCACTTCATCATTTTTCTTGACTATCTGATATACTAACCCCCGGTTTACTGCGAAATGGGGGTAAGTAGGGTTTGTCTTATCACCTAACACTACACCTTCTAATACCTGCACATTTCTTAAGGCATTTGCAAGAGTAGGATCTTGTAATTGAGCCGTACCATACTGGCCTGTGAGAGGGGGAAGCTCTTGGGTGCCTGGGACGTCTTCTTCACTGGAGAACGGAGCACTTTCCTGGGCTGCGTTCTCTTCTCCCGTATCCGGACCAGTCTCGGTGTCGGTCTGGGCACCTGCCATCCCTATCAGAGCCCGGGCGGGAGTGAGTAACTCGGAGGATTGCACCGGAGCCTTCCCAGGATGAGTCTTGCCTCTCCGTTTCCGAGGTACTCGGGTTATCCTCTCCTGAGACTCTCTCCAGAGTGGGTAAAAGGCTGGGCAGTCTCGTCCAATTAGGACAGGGACGGGGAGGGAATCAACCACCCCCGCCGTCGTGTGTATGGTTCCCCGTGTGCTGGTCATTGTAAGTTCAGTAATGGGGTATTCTCTGGTGTCCCCATGGACACAGGAAACTGGGAGGACTTTCCCCGGGGTCAGACACGTTGGGCCCACCAAATCCTTACGCACCAGGGTGGCCCGGCTACCAGAATCCAGTAAGGCCTCCACATCATGGTGATTCACAGTTACCGGGCAGGTGGGGGGTCGATCTGGGCCGCCATCTACGACTCCCAAGAGCGAGGCAAAACGGTGTGTGGGTGCTGAGCTGGAGGACTCCGCAGTGGGCATAGGTTCATCGGCGGGTTTCCCACACTGCCAGGAGATATGTCCCATCTCCCCACACCGGTAACACTGTCGAGTTTCCCCCTCCTGGTGTACTCTTCTTGGACCCGCCTGGTTTCTGGCTCCCCCTGGAGCCGGGATAAGTCCTGACGTGGCTGGGTTCGAGACCTTGGGGTCCTTTGGACGGGTTCTTCCCATTTGTGGTGGGGCCGCACTCCTGGGGTCTTTTCGGGAAGCATTCAGCATCTCCGCTGTGGCCTGGTACTTTTCCACAGCTTCCACGGTCAGATCAGCCGTGGTCAAGGCCTGTTGACTGATGAACCGTTTTGCCTCATAAGGCAGGGCGCGTAGGTAACGATCCACCACAACGGCCTCCACCACCGCCGCTGCTGTATTCCTCTGCGGATCCAGCCATTTCCTTGCGATTCGGACAAGTTCATGCATCTGCGCCCGAGGAGGTTGGTCTGGTTGGAAGGTCCAGCTGTGAAAGCGCTGGGCCATACCAAACTTTGTGAGTCCATATCTGCTGAGGATCTCAGCCTTCAGGGCATCATAGTCAGTAACCTGGTCAGGGCCCAGGTCCCGGACAGCATTCAGCGATTCCCCGGTTAGAAAGGGGGCTAACAGACCAACCCACTGTTGCTTGGGCCAGGCTTCCCTAGTGGCCGTGGCCTCAAATGCATGCAGGTATGCCTCAATGTCATCGGTAGCTCCCATCTTAGATATAAAGTCACTTGCCTTTATTGGGCGGGTATTTTGGACAACCCTCTGTCTCTGCAACTGCAATTCCTCTGCCTTCAGAAGGTTGGCTTTCTTTTGCTCCTCCAAGAGAGCCACGTTTGCTTGCATCTGGGCTTGCTGGCCAGCAACAAGGGCTTTCAATATGTCCTCCATTTCAGTCGGCGGGGAGCCTACGGCCAACTTGGAAAACTGGGTGATCAAACCTTCGGTATCCTCCTCTGACATGCACTATTAACGCTTGAGTGTGCCCGTATTCTCCACCATCTGTGACGTCACGAGAGGCTACACAGCTTTCAGCGGGGTTGCTCAAGTAGTGCAAGGAGACAAGGTTCAAACAAACCAAGGATTTTATTATAGGTCTTGGGAAATTAACGAAAATATAACAAAATTCTGTTCTCTTGTGGCTCTTTAAGGGTTAACAGTTCAGGGATGTCTCTTCCACATCCAAAATCATAATTCTCACTCGCTCAGATAACTTTTCCCCAGCCTTACTGTAGTCCACGTTGCAGCTAGTGGCCAACCCAGCAAAAAGTCCTTCCAAATGTGTCTCACGTATTTCCACAGGTGCATATATCCAAAGGTGAGTATTTCCCAAAGGTAAGTGTCTCCAAATCCTTATATTCCTCCTGGAAGTGGACGTGCAGCACTCTTGTCCTCCAGAGAGCCCAGGTTGGAGACTGTGTTTCTTCACCCCCCCCCCACACACCCCTCAGTGTGTCTCTTCCCTTCCCAAAACCTTCAGCTCATCAGCTCCTGATTTGTTTCAGCTGCGTGGGAAGATTGGCCATAGAGGGGTGGAGTTCCCGACCATACCAGCAGATGGAGCCATAGCTGTCTGGGTTTGCAGCCACCTCAGGGGGATGTAACGTCCCTCCAGGACACAGCCTCTCGTGACATCACAGACCGCAGAAACCTACCCACATCCTGGTTCACGCTCTCCACCTGCCCATTACTCTCGGGGTGAAAACCTGAGGTCAGGCTGACCGAGATCCCCAGACGTTCCATGAACGCCCTCCAGACCCTTGAAGTGAACTGGGGACCCCGATCAGATACAATATCCTCAGGTACCCCGTAGTGCCGGAAGACGTGTGTAAATAGGGCCTCCGCAGTCTGTAGGGCCGTAGGGAGACCGGGCATAGGAATGAGACGGCAGGACATAGAAAACCGATCCACAACAACCAGGATCGTGGTGTTCCCTTGAGACGGGGGAAGGTCCGTAACAAAATCCACTGATAGGTGGGACCACGGCCGTTGTGGAACGGTAGGGGATAGTAATTTCCCTCTGGGCAGGTGTCTAGGTGCCTTACACTGAGCGCACACCGAGCAGGAGGAAACATAAACCCTCACATCCTTGGCTAAAGTGGGCCACCAGTATTTCCCACTAAGACAGTGCACTGTCCAACCAATGCCAGGATGACCAGAGGAGGGTGACGTGTGAGCCCAATAGATCAATCGATCGCGGACCTCTAACGGCACGTACATACGACCCTCTGGACACTGGGGGGAGTGGGCTCTGTACGTAACGCCCGCTCGATGTCCGTGTCAACCTCCCACACCACCGGTGCCACCAGACACGACACCGGAAGTTTGGGAGTGGGCTCAATGGACCTCTCCTGAACACAAAATTAGTGAAAAACATGGCCCACCTTGCCTGGCGAGGGTTCAATCTCCTCGCCGCCCGGATGTACTCCAGATTGCGGTGGTCAGTCAAAATGAGAAAAGGGTGTTTAGCCCCTTCAAGCCAATGCCTCCACACTTTCAGAGCTTTAACCACAGCTAACAGCTCCCGGTCCCCCCCATCATAGTTGCGCTCCGCCGGGCTGAGCTTCTTCGAAAAGAAAGCACAGGGGCGGAGTTTTGGTGGCGTACCCGAGCGCTGAGACAGTACTGCTCCTATCCCAGCCTCGGATGCGTCCACCTCTACTGTGAATGCTAAGGAGGGATCCGGATGAGCCAGCACTGGAGCTGAGGTAAACAGGTCCTTCAGGTGACCAAACGCCCTGTCCGCCTCGGCTGACCACTGCAGTCGCACCGGTCCCCCCCTCAGCAAGGAGGTAATGGGAGCCGCTACCTGACCAAAGCCCCGGATAAACCTCAGGTAGTAGTTGGCAAACCCTAAGAATCGCTGCACCTCCTTAACCGTGGTTGGAGTCGGCCAATTACGCACGGCCGAAATGCGGTCAATCTCCATCTCCACCCCTGACGCGGACAGGCGGTGCCCTGGGAAGGAGACAGACTTTTGAAAGAACATACATTTCTCTGCCTTGACGTACAGGTCATGTTCCAACAGTCGACCAAGCACCTTGCGCACCAGAGACACATGCTCGGCTCGTGTAGCGGAGTATATGAGAATATCATCTATATACATCACCACACCCTGTCCATGCAGGTCCCTGAAAATCTCATCTACAAAGGATTGGAAGACGGATGGAGCGTTCATCAACCCGTACGGCATGACGAGGTACTCATAGTGCCCTGATGTGGTAATAAATGCCATCTTCCACTCATCTCCCTCCCGGATACGTACCAGGTTGTATGCGCTCCTGAGATCCAATTTTGTGAAGAAGTGCGCCCCGTGCAATGACTCCGTCATACTAGCAATGAGCGGTAGTGGATAACTGTACTTGACAGTGATCTGATTGAGACCCCGGTAGTCAATGCACAGGCGTAAACCTCCATCCTTCTTCTTCACAAAAAAGAAACTAGAGGAGACAGGTGAAGTGGATGGCCGAATGTATCCCTGTCCCAGAGATTCTGAGACATATGTTTCCATAGCTGCAGTCTCTTCCTGTGACGGGGGATACACGTGACTCCGGGGAAGTGCAGCGCCTACCTGGAGATTTATCACACAATCCCCCTGTCGATGGGGTGGTAATTGAGTCGCCTTCTTTTTACAGAAGACGAGAGCCAAATCGGCATATTCGGGGGGAATGTGCATGGTGGAGACCTGGTTTAGACTTTCCACCGTAGTTGCCCCTATGGAAACACCTACACACCTCCCCGAGCACTGACTTGACCATCCCTTGAGAGCCCTCTGTTGCCATGAAATTGTGGGGTCATGAGAAGTTAACCAGGGAAGCCCCAACACCACTGTAAACGCAGGAGAATCAATCAGATAGACTAATTTTCTCCTCATGACCCTCCTGCGTCTTCATCCAGAGTGGAGCTGTGACCTCCCTAATCAGGCCTGACCCTAAAGGGCGACTATCTAAGGCATGTACAGGGAAGGGCACATCAACAGGAACACTAGGAATCCCTAAACTACGGGAAAACTGACGATCAATAAAGATCCCAGCTGCGCCTGAATCTACGAGCGCCTTATGGTGGGAATGAAGTACTAAGTCATGTTTTGCAGAGGGGTCAAATACTTATTTCCCACTTTAAAATGCAAATCAATTTATAACATTTTTGACATGCGTCTTTCTGTATTTTTTTGTTGTTATTCTGTCTCTCACTGTTCAACTAAACCTACCATTAAAATTATAGACTGATCATGTCTTTGTCAGTGAGCAAACATACAAAATCAGCAGGGGATCAAATACTTTTTTCCCTCACTATATATTGACTGATACTGTATATATGTATTGACTGGTACTGTATATATATATTGACTGGTACTGTATATATATATTGACTGGTACTGTTTATATATATTGACTGGTACTGTATATATGTATTGACTGGTACTGTATATATATTTTGACTGGTACTGTATATATGTATTGACTGGAACTGTATATACTGTATATATTGACTGGTACTGTATATATACATTGACTGGTACTGTATATATATATATATATATATATATATATATATATATATATATATATATATATATATATATATATATATATATATTGACTGGTACTGTATATATGTATTGACTGGTACTGTATATACTGTATATATTGACTGGTACTGTATATATATATTGAATGGTACTGTATATATGTATTGACTGTAACTGTATATACTGTATATATTGACTGGTACTGTATATATACATTGTCTGGTACTGTATATATGTATTGACTGGTACTGTATATATATATATATATATTGAATGGTACTTTATATATGTATTGACTGGTACTGTATATACTGTATATATTGACTAGTACTGTATATATATATATATATATATATATATGTATACATACATATATATATATATATATATATATATATATATATATATATATATATATATATATATATTGACAGGAACTGTATATATATTTTGACTGGTACTGTATATATATACTGACTGGTACTGTATGTATATATATTGACTGGTACTGTTTATATATATTGACTGGTACTGTATATATGTATTGACTGGTACTGTATATATATTTTGACTGGCACTGTGTATATATATTGACTGGTACTGTATATATATATTGACTGGCACTGTATATATATATATATATATTGACTGGTACTGTATATATGTATTGACTGGTACTGTATATACTGTATATATTGACTGGTACTGTATATATATATTAAATGGTACTGTATATATGTATTGACTGGAACTGTATATACTGTATATATTGACTGGTACTGTATATATACATTGACTGGTACTGTATATATGTATTGACTGGTACTGTATATATATATATTGAATGGTACTGTATATATGTATTGACTGGTACTGTATATACTGTATATATTGACTGGTACTGTATATATATATATATATTGACTGGTACTGTATATATATTTTGACTGGAACTGTATATATATATTGAATGGTACTGTATATATGTATTGACTGGTACTGTATATATATATTGACTGGTACTGTATATATATATATATATATATATATATATATATATATATTAACTGGTACTGTATATATATTTTGACTGGTACTGTATATATATTTTGACTGGAACTGTATATATATATTGACTGGTACTGTTTATATATATTGACTGGTACTGTATATACGTATTGACTGGTACTGTATATATATTTTGACTGGCACTGTGTATATATATTGACTGGTACTGTATATATGTATTGACTGGTACTGTATATACTGTATATATTGACTGGTACTGTATATATATATATATATATTGACTGGTACTGTATATATATTTTGACTGGAACTGTATATATATATTGAATGGTACTGTATATATGTATTGACTGGTAGTGTATATATATATTGACTGGTACTGTATATATATACAGTTGGGGAATAAAGTATTTAGTCAGCCACCAATTGTGCAAGTTCTCCCACTTAAAAAGATGAGAGAGGCCTGTAATTTTCATCATAGGTACACGTCAACTATGACAGACACATTTAGAAAACAAAATCCAGAAAATCACATTGTAGGATTTTTTATGAATTTATTTGCAAATTATGGTGGAAAATAAGTATTTGGTCACCTACAAACAAGCAAGAATTCTGGCTCTCACAGACCTGTAACTTCTTCTTTAAGAGGCTCCTCTGTCCTCCACTCGTTACCTGTATTAATGGCACCTGTTTGAACTTGTTATCAGTATAAAAGACACCTGTCCACAACCTCAAACAGTCACACTCCAAACTCCACTGTGGCCAAGACCAAAGAGCTGTCAAAGGACACCAGAAACAAAATTGTAGACCTGCAACAGGCTGGGAAGACTGAATCTGCAATAGGTAAGCAGCTTGGTTCGAAGAAATCAACTGTGGGAGCAATTATTAGGAAATGGAAGACATACAAGACCACTGATAATCTCCCTCGATCTGAGGCTCCACGCAAGATCTCACCCCGTGGGGTCAAAATGATCACAAGAACGGTGAGCAAAAATCCCAGAACCACACAGGGGGACCTAGTGAATGACCTGCAGAGAGCTGGGACCAAAGTAACAAAGCCTACCATCAGTAACACACTACGCCGCCAGGGACTCAAATCCTGCTGCGCCAGACGTGTCCCCCTGCTTTAGCCAGTACATGTCCAGGCCCGTCTGAAGTGTGCTAGAGTGCATTTGGATGATCCAGAAGAGGATTGGGAGAATGTCATATGGTCAGATGAAACCAAAATAGAACTTTTTGGTAAAAACTCAACTCGTCGTGTTTGGAGGACAAAGAATTCTGAGTTGCATCCAAAGAACACCATACCTACTGTGAAGCATGGGGGTGGAAACATCATGCTTTGGGGCTGTTTTTCTGCAAAGGGACCAGGACGACTGATCCGTGTAAAGGAAAGAATGAATGGGGCCATGTATCGTGAATTTTTAAGTGAAAACCTTCTTCCATCAGCAAGGGCATTGAAGATGAAACGTGGCTGGGTCTTTCAGCATGACAATGATCCCAAACACACCGCCCGGGCAACGAAGGAGTGGCTTCGTAAGAAGCATTTCAAGGTCCTGGAGTGGTCTAGCCAGTCTCCAGATCTCAACCCCATAGAAAATCTTTGGAGGGAGTTGAAAGTCCGTGTTGCCCAGCGACAGCCCCAAAACATCACTGCTCTAGAGGAGATCTGCATGGAGGAATGGGCCAAAATTGGGCCAGCAACAGTGTGTGAAAACCTTGTGAAGACTTACAGAAAACGTTTGACCTGTGTCATTGCCAACAAAGGGTATATAACAAAGTATTGAGAAACTTTTGTTATTGACCAAATACTTATTTTCCACCATAATTTGCAAATAAATTCATTAAAAATCCTACAATGTGATTTTCTGGATTATTTTTTCTCATTTTGTCTGTCATAGTTGACGTGTACCTATGATGAAAATTACAGGCCTCTCTCATCTTTTTAAGTGGGAGAACTTGCACAATTGGTGGCTGACTAAATACTTTTTTCCCCCACTGTATATATATTAACTGGTACTGTATATATATTTTGACTGGTACTGTATATATATTTTGACTGGAACTGTATATATATATTGACTGGTACTGTTTATATATATTGACTGGTACTGTATATACGTATTGACTGGTACTGTATATATATTTTGACTGGCACTGTGTATATATATTGACTGGTACTGTATATATGTATTGACTGGTACTGTATATATATATTGACTGGTACTGTATATATGTATTGACTGGTACTGTATATACTGTATATATTGACTGGTACTGTATATATATATTGACTGGTACTGTATATATATATTGACTTGTACTCTATATATGTATTGACTGGTACTGTATATACTGTATGTATTGACTGGTACTGTATATATATATTGACTGGTACTGTATATATATATATTGACTGGTACTGTATATATGTATTGACTGGTACTGTATATACTGTATATATTGACTGGTACTGTATATATATATTGACTGGTACTGTATATATATATTGACTGGTACTGTATATATATATATTGACTGGTACTGTATATATGTATTGACTGGTACTGTATATATATATTGACTGGTACTGTATATACTGTATATATTGACTGGTACTGTATATATATATTGACTGGTACTGTATATATATATTGACTGGTACTGTATATATATATTGACTGGTACTGTATATATATATTGACTGGTACTGTATATATATATTGACTGGTACTGTATATATATATTGACTGGTACTGTATATATATATTGACTGGTACTGTATATATATATTGACTGGTACTGTATATATATATTGACTGGTACTGTATATACTGTATATATTGACTGGTACTGTATATATATATTGACTGGTACTGTATATATATATTGACTGGTACTGTATATATATATTGACTGGTACTGTATATATATATTGACTGGTACTGTATATATATATTGACTGGTACTGTATATATATATATTGACTGGTACTGTATATATATATTGACTGGTACTGTATATATATATCGACTGGTACTGTATATATATATTGACTGGTACTGTATATATATATTGACTGGTACTGTATATATGTATTGACTGGTACTGTATATATGTATTGACTGGTACTGTATATACTGTATATATTGACTGGTACTGTATATATATATTGACTGGTACTGTATATATATATTGACTGGTACTGTATATAGGGAGTAGGGTGCCATTTGGGACACGACCTTGTTCCTCACAGATAAATAGAGTAGTGTATATGATGTACAATATATATTTCCTGAAAAATAATCTGCATTTCCTCTCTGAAACTTCAGATCTGTGTGCAGCTGAAACAAAAGCCTTTATTTTAGCCATCAAGGTAGGACGGAAATATTCTAGCTGTGTGGGTGTGGCGTCAGTTTTATCTGATCTGGTTGAGAGGTCTTTGTTCCTGTCTGTGTGAGCAGATCCGTCCTGTGTCCTCGACCTCGGCTGCAGGCTGCTGCCAGGTACATAATGTCCTGTCTACTTTCTCAGGAGGACCTGAGTTCAAAAACGGTTTGAAATCTTTAAAATACTTGAGTGTTCACTTTAGCCTGTCTGTAGTACCCGTTGGGTGGGGTGTGCAGATTTCCAGCTATTCTATTGGTTCCATTGTGCCAGTCAAGCTCAGTCAAGCACAGATAAAGCATTACATATTATTTCAAATTGTATTTGAACCCAGGTCTGGAGGTGAGCAGCCGGACAGACAGACAGACAGACAGGTGGCAAATGACAATGCACTGTGATAGAGGCACATCCTGGAAACAATCAATCTGCCAGGATGTTTGTCCCCATTAAATCTATCGATGTGACAACCAGTCTCTATGTTATGTGGTGCCCTGTTCTGTACAGAACAGTATACCCTATCCTCGTGTTTAGACAACATTTGAGTCCTAAGTGGCACCCTATTCCCTATAAAGAGAACTATGTTTGACCAGGGACCAAAGGGTAGTACACTACTGTACTGTATATAGGGCTAAGGGTGTCAATTGGAACACAGACAATGACATCTAGTGAGGAAGGTCCAGTACAATGCACATCGCAGTGTTGTTTAACTGGACAATGATGTGGTCTTTCTCCTCAATGCAACAGACAGCATCAAGAGACTGAGTCTGTCACTCTTTAAAGTGCCAGCCACCATCTAATTTTAGACAATGTTGTGTTGCCGCAGGAGATGGAATGGTGGAGCTCATCATTACACAAATAAACAAATAGGGGAATGTTGTTGCCTTGTCCTGGCTCCTCTCCCTCCCTCCCTCCCTCCCTCCCTCGCTCTCTCTCTCTCTCTCTCTCTCTCCCTCTCTCCTCCTCTCTTACCCTCTTTCTCCCCCTGACTGCACTTGGCTGGACCAGAGCTAACACACACACACACACACACACACACACACACACACACACACACACACACACACACACACACACACACACACACACACACACACACACACACACACACACACAAACACACACACAGCAATCTGCTCTCTCATGCTAATGAACTACAGTTCAGGGAAGTCTCGCCCTCCAAAAGGTCTACAGAGGTTAAAACATTTCACAGCACATACATTACTCCTGTTTGCTAATTTGTTGTTTAAGGTTAATCCCACAGTTATACTGTTGGAAATATACGTTGAGGTCAGCGTAAAGGTTTTGTGTGTGTGTTTGTATGCAACAGGTTGGATAATGTGTCTCAGGAGAATGAAATTCTAAAGGAATGTAGATGATTCCATCAGTCAGGCTCCCCTCTGTGAGGTTCTGTTTCTGTTACTGTTTCTGTGACTTACTGTTTCTGTTACTTACTGTTACTGCTTCTGTTACTTACTGTTACCGTTTCTGGTACTTTCTGTTTCTGTTACTTACTGTTACTGTTACTTACTTACTGTAACTGTTTCTGTTACATACTGTTACTGTTTCTGTTACATACTGTTACTGTTTCTGTTACATACTGTTACTGTTTCTGTTTCTGTTTCTGTTTCTGTTTCTGTTTCTGTTTCTGTTTCTGTTTCTGTAACTGTTTCTGTTTCTGTTTCTGTTTCTGTTTCTGTTTCTGTTTCTGTAACTGTTTCTGTTTCTGTTTCTGTTACTGTTTCTGTTTCTGTTTCTGTTTCTGTTTCTGTTTCTGTTTCTGTTTCTGTTACTGTTACTGTTACTGTTTCTGTTTCTGTTACTGTAACTGTTTCTGTTACTGTTTCTGTTTCTGTTACTGTTACTGTTACTGTTACTGTAACTGTTTTTGTTTCTGTTACTGTAACTGTTTCTGTAACTGTTTCTGTTACTGTTTCTGTAACTGTTTCTGTTACTTTCTGTTTCTGTTACTTACTGTTACTTACTGTAACTGTTTATGTTACTTACTGTTACTGTTACTGTTTCTGTTTCTGTTTCTGTTACTGTTACTGTTTCTGTTACTGTAACTGTTTCTGTTTCTGTTTCTGTTTCTGTTACTGTTACTGTTTCTGTTACTGTTACTGTTACTGTTTCTGTTACTGTTTCTGTTTCTGTTACTGTTACTGTTACTGTTTCTGTTACTGTTACTGTTACTGTTTCTGTTTCTGTTTCTGTTACTGTTACTGTTACTGTTTCTGTTACTGTTACTGTTACTGTAACTGTTTCTGTTTCTGTTTCTGTTTCTGTTTCTGTTACTGTTTCTGTTTCTGTTTCTGTAACTGTTTCTGTAACTGTTTCTGTTACTGTTTCTGTAACTGTTTCTGTAACTGCTTCTGTGTCTGCTTCTGTAACTCTTTCTGTAACTGTTTCTGCTACTGTTACTGTTTCTGTTTCTGTTTCTGTTTCTGCTTCTGTTTCTGTAACTGTTTCTGTTACTGTTTCTGTTACTGTTTCTGTAAATGTTACTGTTTCTGTTCCTTACTGTTACTGTTACTGTTTCTGTTTCTGTTACTGTTTCTGTTTCTGTTTCTGTTTCTGTTTCTGTTACTGTTACTGTTACTGTTACTGTTAATGTTTATGTTACTACCTGTTACTGTTACTGTAACTGTTTCTGTTTCTGTTTCTGTTTCTGTTTCTGTTACTGTTTCTGTTTCTGTTACTGTTTCTGTAACTGTAACTGTTTCTGCTTCTGTAACGTTTCTGTTTCTGTTTCTGCTTCTGTAACTGTTTCTGTTACTGCTTCTGTAACTGTTTCTGTAACTGTTTCTGTAACTGTTTCTGTTACTGTTACTGTTTCTGTAACTGTTTCTGTAACTGTTTCTGTTACTGTTTCTGTTACTGTAACTGTTTCTGTTTCTGTTACTGTTACTGTTACTGTTTCTGTTTCTGTTTCTGTTACTGTTAATGTTACTGTTTCTGTTTCTGTTATTGTTTATGTTACTGTTTCTGTTACTGTAACTGTTTCTGTTTCTGTTACTGTTACTGTTACTGTTTCTGTTTCTGTTACTGTAACTGTTTCTGTTTCTGTTACTGTTTCTGTTTCTGTTTCTGTTTCTGTTACTGTTACTGTAACTGTTTCTGTTTCTGTTTCTGTTTCTGTTTCTGTTACTGTTTCTGTAACTGTTGCTGTAACTGTTTCTGTTACTGTTGCTGTAACTGTTTCTGTTACTGTTACTGTAACTTTTTCTGTAAATGTTACTGTTTCTGTAACTGTTACTTTTTCTGTAACTGTTTCTGTGACAGTTTCTGTTACTGTTTCTGTTACTGTTACTGTAACTTTTTCTGTAAATGTTAGTTTCTGTAACTGTTTCTGTTACTGTTACTGTTACTGTTTCTTTAACTGTTACTGTTTCTGTAACTGTTTCTGTAACTGTTTCTGTTTCTGTTTCTGTTTCTGTTTCTGTAACTGTTACTGTTTCTGTAACTGTTTCTGTAACTGTTTCTGTTTCTGTAACTGTTTCTGTTTCTGTTTCTGTAACTGTTTCTGTAACTGTTTCTGTAACTGTTTCTGTAACTGTTTCTGTTACTGTTTCTGTTTCTGTAACTCTTTCTGTTTCTGTTTCTGTTTCTGTTTCTGTTTCTGTAACTGTAACTGTTTCTGTTTCTGTACTGTTTCTGTTACTGTTTCTGTTTCTGTTTCTGTTTCTGTTTCTGTTTCTGTTTCTGTTTCTGTAACTGTTTCTGTAACTGTTTCTGTAACTCTTTCTGTAACTCTTTCTGTAACTGTTTCTGTTTCTGTAAATGTTACTGTTTCTGTAACTGTTTCTGTAACTGTTTCTGTAACTGTTTCTGTTACTGTTTCTGTAACTGTTTCTGTTTCTGCTTCTGTAACTGTTTCTGTTACTGTTTCTGTAACTGTTTCTGTAACTGTAACTGTTACTGTTACTGTTACTGTTACTGTTTCTGTAACTGTTTCTGTAACTGTTTCTGTTTCTGTAACTGTTTCTGTAACTGTTTCTGTAACTATTTCTCTTTCTTTAACTGTTACTGTTCATTTTTCTGTAACTGTTTCTGTTACTGTTTCTGTTACTGTTTCTGTTACTGTTTCTGCTTCTGTTTCTCTAACTATTTATGTTTCTTTAACTGTTACTGTTTATTTTTCTGTAACTGTTTCTATAACTGTTTCTGTTTCTGTTTCTTTTACTGTTACTGTTACTGTAACTGTTTCTGTAACTATTTCTGTTTCTTTAACTGTTACTGTTTATTTTTCTGTAACTGTTTCTGTTACTGTTTCTGTTACTGTTTCTGTTACTGTTTCTGTTTCTGTTTCTGTTTCTGTTTCTGTTGCTGTTACTGTAACTGTTTCTGTAACTATTTCTGTTTCTTTAACTGTTACTGTTTATTTTTCTGTAACTGTTTCTGTTACTGTTTCTGTTACTGTTTCTGTTACTGTTTCTGCTTCTGTTTCTCTAACTATTTATGTTTCTTTAACTGTTACTGTTTCTTTAACTGTTACTGTTTCTGTTTCTGTAACTGTTTCTGTTACTGTTTCTGCAACTGTTTCTGTACCTGTTTCTGTTACTGTTTCTGTTACTGTAACTGTTACTGTTACTGTTACTGTTACTGTTACTGTTACTGTTACTGTTACTGTTTCTGTAACTGTTTCTGTTTCTGTTTCTGTTTCTGCAACTGTTTCTGTTTCTGTTTCTGCTTCTGTAACTGTTTCAGTTTCTGTTACTTTCTGTTTCTGTTTCTGTAACTGTTTTTGTAACTGTAACTGTTTCTGTTTCTGTAACTGTTTCTGAAACTGTTACTGTTTCTGTTTCTGTTACTTTCTGTTACTGTTTCTGTTTCTGTAACTGTTTCTGTTTCTGTAACTGTTTCTCTAACTGTTTCTGTAACTGTTACTGTTTCTGTTTCTGTAACTGTTTCTGTTACTGTTTCTGTTTCTGTTTCTGTTACTGTTTCTTTAACTGTTACTTTTTCTTTAACTGTTACTGTTTCTGTTTCTGTAACTGTTTCTGTTACTGTTTCTGCAACTGTTTCTGTAACTGTTTCTGTTACTGTTTCTGTTACTGTAACTGTTACTGTTACTGTTACTGTTACTGTTACTGTTACTGTTTCTGTAACTGTTTCTGTTTCTGTTTCTGTTTCTGCAACTGTTTCTGTTTCTGTTTCTGCTTCTGTAACTGTTTCAGTTTCTGTTACTTTCTGTTTCTGTTTCTGTAACTGTTTTTGTAACTGTAACTGTTTCTGTTTCTGTAACTGTTTCTGAAACTGTTACTGTTTCTGTTTCTGTTACTTTCTGTTACTGTTTCTGTTTCTGTAACTGTTTCTGTTTCTGTAACTGTTTCTCTAACTGTTTCTGTAACTGTTACTGTTTCTGTTTCTGTAACTGTTACTGTTACTGTTACTGTTACTGTTACTGTTTCTGTAACTGTTTCTGTTTCTGTTTCTGTTTCTGCAACTGTTTCTGTTTCTGTTTCTGCTTCTGTAACTGTTTCAGTTTCTGTTACTTTCTGTTTCTGTAACTGTTTTTGTAACTGTAACTGTTTCTGTTTCTGTAAATGTTTCTGAAACTGTTACTGTTTCTGTTTCTGTTACTTTCTGTTACTGTTTCTGTTTCTGTAACTGTTTCTGTTTCTGTAACTGTTTCTCTAACTGTTTCTGTAACTGTTACTGTTTCTGTTTCTGTAACTGTTTCTGTTACTGTTTCTGTTTCTGTTTCTGTTACTGTTTCTTTAACTGTTACTGTTTCTTTAACTGTTACTGTTTCTGTTTCTGTAACTGTTTCTGTTACTGTTTCTGCAACTGTTTCTGTAACTGTTTATGTTACTGTTTCTGTTACTGTAACTGTTACTGTTACTGTTACTGTTACTGTTACTGTTTCTGTAACTGTTTCTGTTTCTGTTTCTGTTTCTGTTTCTGTTTCTGCAACTGTTTCTGTTTCTGTTTCTGCTTCTGTAACTGTTTCAGTTTCTGTTACTTTCTGTTTCTGTTTCTGTAACTGTTTTTGTAACTGTAACTGTTTCTGTTTCTGTAACTGTTTCTGAAACTGTTACTGTTTCTGTTTCTGTTACTTTCTGTTACTGTTTCTGTTTCTGTAACTGTTTCTGTTTCTGTAACTGTTTCTCTAACTGTTTCTGTAACTGTTACTGTTTCTGTTTCTGTAACTGTTTCTGTTACTGTTTCTGTTTCTGTTTCTGTTACTGTTTCTGCAACTGTTTCTGTTTCTGCTTCTGTTACTGTTACTGTAACTGTTTCTGCAACTGTTTCTGTTTCTGCTTCTGTAACTGTTTCTGTAACTGTTTCTGTAACTGATACTGTTTCTGTTTTTGTTTCTGTTACTTTCTGTTTCTGTTTCTGTTTCTGTTTCTGTAACTGTTTCTCTAACTGTTTCTTTAACTGTTACTGTTTCTGTAACTGTTTCTGTAACTGTTTCTGTAACTGTTTCTGTTTCTGTAACAGTTTCTGTTTCTGTAAATGTTACTGTTTCTGTAACTGTTTCTGTTTCTGTTTCTGTAACTGTTTCTGTAACTGTTTCTGTAACTGTTTCTGTAACTGTTTCTGTTACTGTTTCTGTTTCTGTAACTCTTTCTGTTTCTGTTTCTGTTTCTGTTTCTGTTTCTGTAACTGTAACTGTTTCTGTTTCTGTACTGTTTCTGTTACTGTTTCTGTTTCTGTTTCTGTTTCTGTTTCTGTTTCTGTTTCTGTTTCTGTAACTGTTTCTGTAACTGTTTCTGTAACTCTTTCTGTAACTCTTTCTGTAACTCTTTCTGTTTCTGTAAATGTTACTGTTTCTGTAACTGTTTCTGTAACTGTTTCTGTAACTGTTTCTGTTACTGTTTCTGTAACTGTTTCTGTTTCTGCTTCTGTAACTGTTTCTGTTACTGTTTCTGTAACTGTTTCTGTAACTGTAACTGTTACTGTTACTGTTACTGTTTCTGTAACTGTTTCTGTAACTGTTTCTGTTTCTGTAACTGTTTCTGTAACTGTTTCTGTAACTATTTCTCTTTCTTTAACTGTTACTGTTCATTTTTCTGTAACTGTTTCTGTTACTGTTTCTGTTACTGTTTCTGTTACTGTTTCTGCTTCTGTTTCTCTAACTATTTATGTTTCTTTAACTGTTACTGTTTATTTTTCTGTAACTGTTTCTATAACTGTTTCTGTTTCTGTTTCTGTTTCTTTTACTGTTACTGTTACTGTAACTGTTTCTGTAACTATTTCTGTTTCTTTAACTGTTACTGTTTATTTTTCTGTAACTGTTTCTGTTACTGTTTCTGTTACTGTTTCTGTTACTGTTTCTGTTTCTGTTTCTGTTTCTGTTTCTGTTGCTGTTACTGTAACTGTTTCTGTAACTATTTCTGTTTCTTTAACTGTTACTGTTTATTTTTCTGTAACTGTTTCTGTTACTGTTTCTGTTACTGTTTCTGTTACTGTTTCTGCTTCTGTTTCTCTAACTATTTATGTTTCTTTAACTGTTACTGTTTCTTTAACTGTTACTGTTTCTGTTTCTGTAACTGTTTCTGTTACTGTTTCTGCAACTGTTTCTGTACCTGTTTCTGTTACTGTTTCCGTTACTGTAACTGTTACTGTTACTGTTACTGTTACTGTTACTGTTACTGTTACTGTTACTGTTACTGTAACTGTTTCTGTTTCTGTTTCTGTTTCTGCAACTGTTTCTGTTTCTGTTTCTGCTTCTGTAACTGTTTCAGTTTCTGTTACTTTCTGTTTCTGTTTCTGTAACTGTTTTTGTAACTGTAACTGTTTCTGTTTCTGTAACTGTTTCTGAAACTGTTACTGTTTCTGTTTCTGTTACTTTCTGTTACTGTTTCTGTTTCTGTAACTGTTTCTGTTTCTGTAACTGTTTCTCTAACTGTTTCTGTAACTGTTACTGTTTCTGTTTCTGTAACTGTTTCTGTTACTGTTTCTGTTTCTGTTTCTGTTACTGTTTCTTTAACTGTTACTGTTTCTTTAACTGTTACTGTTTCTGTTTCTGTAACTGTTTCTGTTACTGTTTCTGCAACTGTTTCTGTAACTGTTTCTGTTACTGTTTCTGTTACTGTAACTGTTACTGTTACTGTTACTGTTACTGTTACTATTACTGTTACTGTTTCTGTAACTGTTTCTGTTTCTGTTTCTGTTTCTGCAACTGTTTCTGTTTCTGTTTCTGCTTCTGTAACTGTTTCAGTTTCTGTTACTTTCTGTTTCTGTTTCTGTAACTGTTTTTGTAACTGTAACTGTTTCTGTTTCTGTAACTGTTTCTGAAACTGTTACTGTTTCTGTTTCTGTTACTTTCTGTTACTGTTTCTGTTTCTGTAACTGTTTCTGTTTCTGTAACTGTTTCTCTAACTGTTTCTGTAACTGTTACTGTTTCTGTTTCTGTAACTGTTACTGTTACTGTTACTGTTACTGTTACTGTTTCTGTAACTGTTTCTGTTTCTGTTTCTGTTTCTGCAACTGTTTCTGTTTCTGTTTCTGCTTCTGTAACTGTTTCAGTTTCTGTTACTTTCTGTTTCTGTTTCTGTAACTGTTTTTGTAACTGTAACTGTTTCTGTTTCTGTAAATGTTTCTGAAACTGTTACTGTTTCTGTTTCTGTTACTTTCTGTTACTGTTTCTGTTTCTGTAACTGTTTCTGTTTCTGTAACTGTTTCTCTAACTGTTTCTGTAACTGTTACTGTTTCTGTTTCTGTAACTGTTTCTGTTACTGTTTCTGTTTCTGTTTCTGTTACTGTTTCTTTAACTGTTACTGTTTCTTTAACTGTTACTGTTTCTGTTTCTGTAACTGTTTCTGTTACTGTTTCTGCAACTGTTTCTGTAACTGTTTCTGTTACTGTTTCTGTTACTGTAACTGTTACTGTTACTGTTACTGTTACTGTTACTGTTTCTGTAACTGTTTCTGTTTCTGTTTCTGTTTCTGCAACTGTTTCTGTTTCTGTTTCTGCTTCTGTAACTGTTTCAGTTTCTGTTACTTTCTGTTTCTGTTTCTGTAACTGTTTTTGTAACTGTAACTGTTTCTGTTTCTGTAACTGTTTCTGAAACTGTTACTGTTTCTGTTTCTGTTACTTTCTGTTACTGTTTCTGTTTCTGTAACTGTTTCTGTTTCTGTAACTGTTTCTCTAACTGTTTCTGTAACTGTTACTGTTTCTGTTTCTGTAACTGTTTCTGTTACTGTTTCTGTTTCTGTTTCTGTTACTGTTTCTGCAACTGTTTCTGTTTCTGCTTCTGTTACTGTTACTGTAACTGTTTCTGCAACTGTTTCTGTTTCTGCTTCTGTAACTGTTTCTGTAACTGTTTCTGTAACTGATACTGTTTCTGTTTTTGTTTCTGTTACTTTCTGTTTCTGTTTCTGTTTCTGTTTCTGTAACTGTTTCTCTAACTGTTTCTTTAACTGTTACTGTTTCTGTAACTGTTTCTGTAACTGTTTCTGTAACTGTTTCTGTTTCTGTAACAGTTTCTGTTTCTGTAAATGTTACTGTTTCTGTAACTGTTTCTGTAACTGTTTCTGCTTCTGTTTCTGTAACTGTTTCTGTTACTGTTTCTGTTTCTGTTTCTGTAACAATTTATGTTTCTTTAACTGTTACTGTTTCTTTTTCTGTTTCTGTAACTGTTTCTGTTACTGTTTCTGCAACTGTTTCTGTTACTGTTTCTGCAACTGTTTCTGTTTCTGCTTCTGTAACTGTTTCTGTTTCTGTAACTGTTTCTGTAACTGTTTCTGTAACTGTTTCTGTAACTGTTTCTGTAACTGTTTCTATAACTGTTTCTGTTTCTGTTTCTGTTTCTGTTACTGTTACTGTTACTGTTACTGTAACTGTTTCTGTAACTATTTCTGTTTCTTTAACTGTTACTGTTTCTGTTACTGTTACTGTTTCTGTTACTGTTACTGTTACTGTTTCTGTTTCTGTTTCTGTTTCTGTTACTGTTACTGTTTCTGTTACTGTTACTGTAACTGTTTCTGTTTCTGTTTCTGTTTCTGTTTCTGTTACTGTTTCTGTTTCTGTTTCTGTTTCTGTAACTGTTTCTGTAACTGTTTCTGTTACTGTTTCTGTAACTGTTTCTGTAACTGCTTCTGTGTCTGCTTCTGTAACTCTTTCTGTAACTGTTTCTGCTACTGTTACTGTTTCTGTTTCTGTTTCTGTTTCTGCTTCTGTTTCTGTAACTGTTTCTGTTACTGTTTCTGTTACTGTTTCTGTAAATGTTACTGTTTCTGTTCCTTACTGTTACTGTTACTGTTTCTGTTTCTGTTACTGTTACTGTTTCTGTTACTGTTTCTGTTTCTGTTTATGTTACTGTTACTGTTACTGTTACTGTTAATGTTTATGTTACTACCTGTTACTGTTACTGTAACTGTTTCTGTTTCTGTTTCTGTTTCTGTTTCTGTTACTGTTTCTGTTTCTGTTACTGTTTCTGTAACTGTAACTGTTTCTGCTTCTGTAACGTTTCTGTTTCTGTTTCTGCTTCTGTAACTGTTTCTGTTACTGCTTCTGTAACTGTTTCTGTAACTGTTTCTGTAACTGTTTCTGTTACTGTTACTGTTTCTGTAACTGTTTCTGTAACTGTTTCTGTTACTGTTTCTGTTACTGTAACTGTTTCTGTTTCTGTTACTGTTACTGTTACTGTTTCTGTTTCTGTTTCTGTTTCTGTTACTGTTACTGTTACTGTTTCTGTTTCTGTTATTGTTTATGTTACTGTTTCTGTTACTGTAACTGTTTCTGTTTCTGTTACTGTTACTGTTTCTGTTTCTGTTACTGTAACTGTTTCTGTTTCTGTTACTGTTTCTGTTTCTGTTTCTGTTTCTGTTACTGTTACTGTAACTGTTTCTGTTTCTGTTTCTGTTTCTGTTTCTGTTTCTGTTTCTGTTTCTGTTACTGTTTCTGTAACTGTTGCTGTAACTGTTTCTGTTACTGTTTCTGTAACTGTTTCTGTAACTGTTTCTGTAACTGTTACTTTTTCTGTAACTGTTTCTGTAACAGTTTCTGTTACTGTTTCTGTTACTGTTACTGTAACTTTTTCTGTAAATGTTACTGTTTCTGTAACTGTTTCTGTTACTGTTACTGTTACTGTTTCTTTAACTGTTACTGTTTCTGTAACTGTTTCTGTAACTGTTTCTGTTTCTGTTTCTGTTTCTGTTTCTGTTTCTGTAACTGTTACTGTTTCTGTAACTGTTTCTGTAACTGTTTCTGTTTCTGTTTCTGTTTCTGTAACTGTTTCTGTTTCTGTTTCTGTAACTGTTTCTGTAACTGTTTCTGTAACTGTTTCTGTAACTGTTTCTGTTACTATTTCTGTTTCTGTAACTCTTTCTGTTTCTGTTTCTGTTTCTGTTTCTGTTTCTGTAACTGTAACTGTTTCTGTTTCTGTACTGTTTCTGTTACTGTTTCTGTTTCTGTTTCTGTTTCTGTTTCTGTTTCTGTTTCTGTAACTGTTTCTGTAACTGTTTCTGTAACTCTTTCTGTAACTGTTTCTGTTTCTGTAAATGTTACTGTTTCTGTAACTGTTTCTGTAACTGTTTCTGTAACTGTTTCTGTTACTGTTTCTGTAACTGTTTCTGTTTCTGCTTCTGTAACTGTTTCTGTTACTGTTTCTGTAACTGTTTCTGTAACTGTAACTGTTACTGTTACTGTTACTGTTACTGTAACTGTTTCTGTAACTGTTTCTGTTTCTGTAACTGTTTCTGTAACTGTTTCTGTAACTATTTCTCTTTCTTTAACTGTTACTGTTCATTTTTCTGTAACTGTTTCTGTTACTGTTTCTGTTACTGTTTCTGTTACTGTTTCTGCTTCTGTTTCTCTAACTATTTATGTTTCTTTAACTGTTACTGTTTATTTTTCTGTAACTGTTTCTATAACTGTTTCTGTTTCTGTTTCTGTTTCTTTTACTGTTACTGTTACTGTAACTGTTTCTGTAACTATTTCTGTTTCTTTAACTGTTACTGTTTATTTTTCTGTAACTGTTTCTGTTACTGTTTCTGTTACTGTTTCTGTTACTGTTTCTGTTTCTGTTTCTGTTTCTGTTTCTGTTGCTGTTACTGTAACTGTTTCTGTAACTATTTCTGTTTCTTTAACTGTTACTGTTTATTTTTCTGTAACTGTTTCTGTTACTGTTTCTGTTACTGTTTCTGTTACTGTTTCTGCTTCTGTTTCTCTAACTATTTATGTTTCTTTAACTGTTACTGTTTCTTTAACTGTTACTGTTTCTGTTTCTGTAACTGTTTCTGTTACTGTTTCTGCAACTGTTTCTGTAACTGTTTCTGTTACTGTTTCTGTTACTGTAACTGTTACTGTTACTGTTACTGTTACTGTTACTGTTACTGTTTCTGTAACTGTTTCTGTTTCTGTTTCTGTTTCTGCAACTGTTTCTGTTTCTGTTTCTGCTTCTGTAACTGTTTCAGTTTCTGTTACTTTCTGTTTCTGTTTCTGTAACTGTTTTTGTAACTGTAACTGTTTCTGTTTCTGTAACTGTTTCTGAAACTGTTACTGTTTCTGTTTCTGTTACTTTCTGTTACTGTTTCTGTTTCTGTAACTGTTTCTGTTTCTGTAACTGTTTCTCTAACTGTTTCTGTAACTGTTACTGTTTCTGTTTCTGTAACTGTTTATGTTACTGTTTCTGTTTCTGTTTCTGTTACTGTTTCTTTAACTGTTACTGTTTCTTTAACTGTTACTGTTTCTGTTTCTGTAACTGTTTCTGTTACTGTTTCTGCAACTGTTTCTGTAACTGTTTCTGTTACTGTTTCTGTTACTGTAACTGTTACTGTTACTGTTACTGTTACTGTTACTGTTACTGTTACTGTTTCTGTAACTGTTTCTGTTTCTGTTTCTGTTTCTGCAACTGTTTCTGTTTCTGTTTCTGCTTCTGTAACTGTTTCAGTTTCTGTTACTTTCTGTTTCTGTTTCTGTAACTGTTTTTGTAACTGTAACTGTTTCTGCAACTGTTTCTGTTTCTGCTTCTGTAACTGTTTCTGTAACTGTTTCTGTAACTGATACTGTTTCTGTTTTTGTTTCTGTTTCTGTTTCTGTTGCTGTTTCTGTTACTGTTTCTGTTACTGTTTCTGTTACTGTTTCTGCTTCTGTTTCTCTAACTATTTATGTTTCTTTAACTGTTACTGTTTATTTTTCTGTAACTGTTTCTATAACTGTTTCTGTTTCTGTTTCTGTTTCTTTTACTGTTACTGTTACTGTAACTGTTTCTGTAACTATTTCTGTTTCTTTAACTGTTACTGTTTATTTTTCTGTAACTGTTTCTGTTACTGTTTCTGTTACTGTTTCTGTTACTGTTTCTGTTTCTGTTTCTGTTTCTGTTGCTGTTACTGTAACTGTTTCTGTAACTATTTCTGTTTCTTTAACTGTTACTGTTTATTTTTCTGTAACTGTTTCTGTTACTGTTTCTGTTACTGTTTCTGTTACTGTTTCTGCTTCTGTTTCTCTAACTATTTATGTTTCTTTAACTGTTACTGTTTCTTTAACTGTTACTGTTTCTGTTTCTGTAACTGTTTCTGTTACTGTTTCTGCAACTGTTTCTGTAACTGTTTCTGTTACTGTTTCTGTTACTGTAACTGTTACTGTTACTGTTACTGTTACTGTTACTGTTTCTGTAACTGTTTCTGTTTCTGTTTCTGTTTCTGCAACTGTTTCTGTTTCTGTTTCTGCTTCTGTAACTGTTTCAGTTTCTGTTACTTTCTGTTTCTGTTTCTGTAACTGTTTTTGTAACTGTAACTGTTTCTGTTTCTGTAACTGTTTCTGAAACTGTTACTGTTTCTGTTTCTGTTACTTTCTGTTACTGTTTCTGTTTCTGTAACTGTTTCTGTTTCTGTAACTGTTTCTCTAACTGTTTCTGTAACTGTTACTGTTTCTGTTTCTGTAACTGTTTCTGTTACTGTTTCTGTTTCTGTTTCTGTTACTGTTTCTTTAACTGTTACTGTTTCTTTAACTGTTACTGTTTCTGTTTCTGTAACTGTTTCTGTTACTGTTTCTGCAACTGTTTCTGTAACTGTTTCTGTTACTGTTTCTGTTACTGTAACTGTTACTGTTACTGTTACTGTTACTGTTACTGTTACTGTTTCTGTAACTGTTTCTGTTTCTGTTTCTGTTTCTGCAACTGTTTCTGTTTCTGTTTCTGCTTCTGTAACTGTTTCAGTTTCTGTTACTTTCTGTTTCTGTTTCTGTAACTGTTTTTGTAACTGTAACTGTTTCTGTTTCTGTAACTGTTTCTGAAACTGTTACTGTTTCTGTTTCTGTTACTTTCTGTTACTGTTTCTGTTTCTGTAACTGTTTCTGTTTCTGTAACTGTTTCTCTAACTGTTTCTGTAACTGTTACTGTTTCTGTTTCTGTAACTGTTACTGTTACTGTTACTGTTACTGTTACTGTTACTGTTACTGTTTCTGTAACTGTTTCTGTTTCTGTTTCTGTTTCTGCAACTGTTTCTGTTTCTGTTTCTGCTTCTGTAACTGTTTCAGTTTCTGTTACTTTCTGTTTCTGTTTCTGTAACTGTTTTTGTAACTGTAACTGTTTCTGTTTCTGTAACTGTTTCTGAAACTGTTACTGTTTCTGTTTCTGTAACTGTTTCTGTAACTGTTTCTGTAACTGATACTGTTTCTGTTTTTGTTTCTGTTACTTTCTGTTTCTGTTTCTGTTTCTGTTTCTGTAACTGTTTCTGTAACTGTTTCTTTAACTGTTACTGTTTCTGTAACTGTTTCTGTAACTGTTTCTGTAACTGTTTCTGTTTCTGTAACAGTTTCTGTTTCTGTAAATGTTACTGTTTCTGTAACTGTTTCTGTAACTGTTTCTGCTTCTGTTTCTGTAACTGTTTCTGTTACTGTTTCTGTTTCTGTTTCTGTAACAATTTATGTTTCTTTAACTGTTACTGTTTCTTTTTCTGTTTCTGTAACTGTTTCTGTTACTGTTTCTGCAACTGTTTCTGTTACTGTTTCTGCAACTGTTTCTGTTTCTGCTTCTCTAACTGTTTCTGTTTCTGTAACTGTTCCTGTAACTGTTTCTGTAACTGTTTCTGTAACTGTTTCTGTAACTGTTTCTATAACTGTTTCTGTTTCTGTTTCTGTTACTGTTACTGTTACTGTTACTGTAACTGTTTCTGTAACTATTTCTGTTTCTTTAACTGTTACTGTTTCTGTTTCTGTTTCTGTAACTGTTTCTGTTACTGTTTCTGCAACTGTTTCTGTTACTGTTTCTGCAACTGTTTCTGTTTCTGTTTCTGTAAATGTTACTGTTTCTGTAACTGTTTCTGTAACTGTTTCTGTTACTGTTTCTGTAACTGTTTCTGTTTCTGCTTCTGCTTCTGTAACTGTTTCTGTTACTGTTTCTGTAACTGTTTCTGTAACTGTTACTGTTACTGTTACTGTTTCTGTTACTGTTTCTGTAACTGTTTCTGTAACTGTTTCTGTTTCTGTAACTGTTTCTGTAACTGTTTCTGTAACTATTTCTCTTTCTTTAACTGTTACTGTTCATTTTTCTGTAACTGTTTCTGTTACTGTTTCTGTTACTGTTTCTGTTACTGTTTCTGCTTCTGTTTCTCTAACTATTTATGTTTCTTTAATTGTTACTGTTTATTTTTCTGTAACTGTTTCTATAACTGTTTCTGTTTCTGTTTCTGTTTCTTTTACTGTTACTGTTACTGTAACTGTTTCTGTAACTATTTCTGTTTCTTTAACTGTTACTGTTTATTTTTCTGTAACTGTTTCTGTTACTGTTTCTGTTACTGTTTCTATAACTGTTTCTGTTTCTGTTTCTGTTTCTGTTTCTGTTTCTGTTTCTGTTGCTGTTACTGTAACTGTTTCTGTAACTATTTCTGTTTCTTTAACTGTTGCTGTTTATTTTTCTGTAACTGTTTCTGTTACTGTTTCTGTTACTGTTTCTGTTACTGTTTCTGCTTCTGTTTCTCTAACTATTTATGTTTCTTTAACTGTTACTGTTTCTTTAACTGTTACTGTTTCTGTTTCTGTAACTGTTTCTGTTACTGTTTCTGCAACTGTTTCTGTAACTGTTTCTGTTACTGTTTCTGTTACTGTAACTGTTACTGTTACTGTTACTGTTACTGTTACTGTTACTGTTTCTGTAACTGTTTCTGTTTCTGTTTCTGTTTCTGCAACTGTTTCTGTTTCTGTTTCTGCTTCTGTAACTGTTTCAGTTTCTGTTACTTTCTGTTTCTGTTTCTGTAACTGTTTTTGTAACTGTAACTGTTTCTGTTTCTGTAACTGTTTCTGAAACTGTTACTGTTTCTGTTTCTGTTACTTTCTGTTACTGTTTCTGTTTCTGTAACTGTTTCTGTTTCTGTAACTGTTTCTCTAACTGTTTCTGTAACTGTTACTGTTTCTGTTTCTGTAACTGTTTCTGTTACTGTTTCTGTTTCTGTTTCTGTTACTGTTTCTGCAACTGTTTCTGTTTCTGCTTCTGTTACTGTTACTGTAACTGTTTCTGCAACTGTTTCTGTTTCTGCTTCTGTAACTGTTTCTGTAACTGTTTCTGTAACTGATACTGTTTCTGTTTTTGTTTCTGTTACTTTCTGTTTCTGTTTCTGTTTCTGTTTCTGTTTCTGTAACTGTTTATGTAACTGTTTCTTTAACTGTTACTGTTTCTGTAACTGTTTCTGTAACTGTTTCTGTTTCTGTAACAGTTTCTGTTTCTGTAAATGTTACTGTTTCTGTAACTGTTTCTGTAACTGTTTCTGTTTCTGCTTCTGTAACTGTTTCTGTTACTGTAACGGTTTATGTTACTGTTTCTGCTTCTGTTTCTGTAACTGTTTCTGTTACTGTTTCTGTTTCTGTTTCTGTAACAATTTATGTTTCTTTAACTGTTACTGTTTCTTTTTCTGTTTCTGTAACTGTTTCTGTTACTGTTTCTCCAACTGTTTCTGTTACTGTTTCTGCAACTGTTTCTGTTTCTGCTTCTGTAACTGTTTCTGTTTCTGTAACTGTTTCTGTAACTGTTTCTGTAACTTTTTCTGTAACTGTTTCTATAACTGTTTCTGTTTCTGTTTCTGTTACTGTTACTGTTACTGTAACTGTTTCTGTAACTATTTCTGTTTCTTTAACTGTTACTGTTTCTGTTTCTGTTTCTGTAACTGTTTCTGCAACTGTTTCTGTTACTGTTTCTGCAACTGTTTCTGTTTCTGCTTCTGTAACTCTTTCTGTTTCTGTAACTGTTTCTGTAACTGTTTCTGTAACTGTTTCTGTAACTGTTTCTATAACTGTTTCTGTTTCTGTTTCTGTTACTGTTACTGTTACTGTTACTGTTACTGTAACTGTTTCTTTAACTATTTCTGTTTCTTTAACTGTTACTGTTTATTTTTCTGTAACTGTTTCTGTTACTGTTTCTGTTACTGATTCTGTTACTGTTTCTGCTTCTGTTTCTCTAACTATTTATGTTTCTTTAACTGTTACTGTTTCTTTAACTGTTACTGTTTCTGTTTCTGTAACTGTTTCTGTTACTGTTACTGCAACTGTTTCTGTTTCTGCTTCTGTAACTGTTTCTGTTTCTGTAACTGTTTCTGTAACTGTTTCTGTAACTGTTTCTGTAACTATTACTGTTTCTTTAACTGTTACTGTTCATTTTTCTGTAACTGTTTCTGTTACTGTTTCTGTTACTGTTTCTGTTATTGTTTCTGCTTCTGTTTCTCTAACTATTTCTGTTTCTTTAACTGTTACTGTTTATTTTTCTGTAACTGTTTCTATAACTGTTTCTGTTTCTGTTTCTGTTTCTGTTTCTGTTACTGTTACTGTTTCTGTAACTGTTTCTGTTACTGTTACTGTAACTGTTTCTGTAACTATTTCTGTTTCTTTAACTGTTACTGTTTATTTTTCTGTAACTGTTTCTGTTACTGTTTCTGTTACTGTTTCTGCTTCTGTTTCTCTAACTATTTATGTTTCTTTAACTGTTACTGTTTCTTTAACTGTTACTGTTTCTGTTTCTGTAACTGTAACTGTTTCTGTTACTGTTACTGCAACTGTTTCTGTTTCTGCTTCTGTAACTGTTACTGTAACTGTTTCTGTAACTATTTATGTTTCTTTAACTGTTACTGTGTATTTTTCTGTAACTGTTTATGTTACTGTTTATGTTACTGTTTCTGTTACTGTTTCTGCTTCTGTTTCTCTAACTATTTATGTTTCTTTAACTGTTACTGTTTCTTTAACTGTTACTGTTTCTGTTTCTGTAACTGTTTCTGTTACTGTTTCTGCAACTGTTTCTGTAACTGTTTCTGTTACTGTTTCTGTTACTGTAACTGTTACTGTTACTGTTACTGTTACTGTTACTGTTTCTGCAACTGTTTCTGTTTCTGTTTCTGCTTCTGTAACTGTTTCAGTTTCTGTTACTTTCTGTTTCTGTTTCTGTAACTGTTTTTGTAACTGTAACTTTTTCTGTTTCTGTAACTGTTTCTGAAACTGTTACTGTTTCTGTTTATGTTACTTTCTGTTACTGTTTCTGTTTCTGTTTCTGTAACTGTTTCTCTAACTGTTTCTGTAACTGTTAATGTTTCTGTTTCTGTAACTGTTTCTGTTACTGTTTCTGTTTCTGTTTCTGTTACTGTTTCTGCAACTGTTTCTGTTTCTGCTTCTGTTACTGTCACTGTAACTGTTTCTGCAACTGTTTCTGTTTCTGCTTCTGTAACTGTTTCTGTAACTGTTTCTGTAACTGTTACTGTTTCTGTTTTTGTTTCTGTTACTTTCTGTTACTGTTTCTGTTTCTGTTTCTGTTTCTGTTTCTGTTTCTGTAACTGTTTCTGATTCTGTAACTGTTTCTGTAACTATTTCTGCTTCTGTAACTGTTTCTGTTTCTATAACTGTAACTGTTTATGTTACTGTTTCTGTTACTTTCTGTTTATGTTTCTGTTTCTGTAACTGTTTCTGTTTCTGTAACTGATTCTGTTTCTGTTTTTGTTTCTGTTTCTGTTTCTGTTTCTGTAACTGTTTCTGTTTCTGTTTCTGTTTCTGTAACTGTTTATATTTATGTTACTGTTTCTGTAACTGTTTATGTTACTGCTTCTGTAACTGTTTCTGTAATTGTTTCTGTTACTGTTTCTGCTTCTGTAACTGTTTCTGTTTCTGTTTCTGTTTCTGTTTCTGCTACTGTTACTGTTTCTGTAACTGTTTCTCAACTGTTTCTGTTTCTGCTTCTGTAACTGTTTCTGTAACTGTTTCTGTTTCTGTTTCTGTTTCTGTTTTCTGTTTCTGTAACTGTAACTGTTTCTGTAACTGTTTCTGTTTCTGTAACTCTTTCTGTTTCTGTTTCTGTAACTATTTCTGTAACTGTTTCTGTTTCTGTAACTGTTTCTGTTACTGTTTCTGCTTCTGTAACTGTTTCTGTTTCTCTTTCTGTTTCTGTTTCTGTTTCTGTATCTGTATCTGTATCTGTAACTATAACTGTTTCTGTAACTGTTTCTGTTTCTGTTTCTGTTTCTGTTTCTGTTACTTTTTCTATTTCTGTGTCTATTTATGTTTCTGTTACTGTTTCTGTAACTGTTTGTTACTGTTTCTGTTTCTGTTTCTGTAACTGTTTCTGTTACTGTTTCTGTTTCTGTTTCTGTAACTGTTTCTGTAACTATTTCTGTTTCTTTAACTGTTACTGTTTTTGTTTCTGTAACTGTTTCTGTTACTGTTTCTGCAACTGTTTCTGTTACTGTTACTGCAACTGTTTCTGCTTCTGTAACTGTTTCTGTTTCTGTAACTGTTTCTGTAACTGTTTCTGTAACTGTTTCTATAACTGTTTCTGTTTCTGTTTCTGTTACTGTTACTGTTACTGTTACTGTTACTGTTTCTCTTTCTGTAACTGTTTCTGTAACTATTTATGTTTCTTTAACTGTTACTGTTTCTTTTTCTGTAACTGTTTCTCTTACTGTTTCTGTTACTGTTTCTGTTACTGTTTCTGCTTCTGTTTCTCTAACTATTTATGTTTCTTTAACTGTTACTGTTTCTTTAACTGTTACTGTTTCTGTTTCTGTAACTGTTTCTGTTACTGTTTCTGCAACTGTTTCTGTTACTGTTTCTGTAAATATTTCTGTAACTGTTTATGTTACTGTTTCTGTTACTGTTACTGTTACTGTTACTGTTACTGTTACTGTTACTGTTACTGTTACTGTTTCTGTAACTTTTTCTGTTTCTGTTTCTGCAACTGTTTCTGTTTCTGTTTCTGCTTCTGTAACTGTTTCAGTTTCTGTTACTTTCTGTTTCTGTTTCTGTAACTGTTTTTGTAACTGTAACTGTTTCTGTGTCTGTAACTGTTTCTGAAACTGTTACTGTTTCTGTTTCTGTTACTTTCTGTCACTGTTTCTGTTTCTGTAACTGTTTCTGTTTCTGTTTCTGTTTCTGTAACTGTTTCTGTTACTGTTTCTGTTTCTGTTTCTGCTTCTGTTACTGTTACTGTAACTGTTTCTGTTTCTGTTACTGTTTCTGCAACTGTTTCTGTTACTGTTTCTGCAACTGTTTCTGTTTCTGCTTCTGTTACTGTTACTCTAACTGTTTCTGCAACTGTTTCTGTTTCTGCTTCTGTAACTGTTTCTGTAATTGTTTCTGTAACTGTTACTGTTTCTGTTTTTGTTTCTGTTACTTTCTGTTACTGTTTCTGTTTCTGTTTCTGTTTCTGTTTCTGTTTCTGTTTCTGTAACTGTTTCTGCTTCTGTAACTGTTTCTGTAACTGTTTCTGCTTCTGTAACTGTTTCTGTTTCTGTAACTGTAACTGTTTCTGTAACTGTTTCTGTTACTTTCTGTTTCTGTTTCTATTTCTGTTTCTGTAACTGTTTCTGTTTCTGTTTCTGTAACTGTTTCTGTAACTGTTTCTGTTTCTGTAACTGTAACTGTTTCTGTTTCTGTTTCTGTTTCTGTTTCTGTTACTGTTACTGTTTCTGTAATTGTTTATGTTACTGCTTCTGTAACTGTTTCTGTAATTGTTTCTGTTACTGTTTCTGCTTCTGTAACTGTTTCTGTTTCTGTTTCTGTTACTGTTACTGTTTCTCTAACTGTTTCTGCAACTGTTTCTGTTTCTGCTTCTGTAACTGTTTCTGTAACTGTTTCTGTTTCTGTAACTGTTTCTGTTACTGTTTCTGCTTCTGTAACTGTTTCTGTTTCTGTTTCTGTTTCTGTAACTGTAACTGTTTCTGTAACTGTTTCTGTTTCTGTAACTCTTTCTGTTTCTGTTTCTGTAACTGTTTCTGTATCTGTATCTGTATCTGTAACTATAACTGTTTCTGTAACTGTTTCTGTTTCTGTTTCTGTTTCTGTTTCTGTTTCTGTTACTTTTTCTATTTCTGTGTCTATTTATGTTTCTGTTACTGTTTCTGTAACTGTTTGTTACTGTTTCTGTTTCTGTTTCTGTAACTGTTTCTGTTACTGTTTCTGTTTCTGTTTCTGTAACTATTTCTGTTTCTTTAACTGTAACTGTTTCTGTTTCTGTTACTTTTTCTATTTCTGTGTCTATTTATGTTTCTGTTACTGTTTCTGTAACTGTTTGTTACTGTTTCTGTTTCTGTTTCTGTAACTGTTTCTGTTACTGTTTCTGCAACTGTTTCTGTTACTGTTACTGCAACTGTTTCTGCTTCTGTAACTGTTTCTGTTTCTGTAACTGTTTCTGTAACTGTTTCTATAACTGTTTCTGTTTCTGTTTCTGTTTCTGTTACTGTTACTGTTACTGTTACTGTTTCTCTTTCTGTAACTGTTTCTGTAACTATTTCTGTTTCTTTAACTGTTACTGTTTCTTTTTCTGTAACTGTTTCTCTTACTGTTTCTGTTACTGTTTCTGTTACTGTTTCTGCTTCTGTTTCTCTAACTATTTATGTTTCTTTAACTGTTACTGTTTCTTTAACTGTTACTGTTTCTGTTTCTGTAACTGTTTCTGTTACTGTTTCTGCAACTGTTTCTGTTACTGTTTCTGTAAATATTTCTGTAACTGTTTATGTTACTGTTTCTGTTACTGTTACTGTTACTGTTACTGTTACTGTTACTGTTTCTGTAACTTTTTCTGTTTCTGTTTCTGCAACTGTTTCTGTTTCTGTTTCTGCTTCTGTAACTGTTTCAGTTTCTGTTACTTTCTGTTTCTGTTTCTGTAACTGTTTTTGTAACTGTAACTGTTTCTGTGTCTGTAACTGTTTCTGAAACTGTTACTGTTTCTGTTTCTGTTACTTTCTGTCACTGTTTCTGTTTCTGTAACTGTTTCTGTTTCTGTTCCTGTTTCTGTAACTGTTTCTGTTACTGTTTCTGTTTCTGCTTCTGTTACTGTTACTGTAACTGTTTCTGTTTCTGTTACTGTTTCTGCAACTGTTTCTGTTACTGTTTCTGCAACTGTTTCTGTTTCTGCTTCTGTTACTGTTACTCTAACTGTTTCTGCAACTGTTTCTGTTTCTGCTTCTGTAACTGTTTCTGTAATTGTTTCTGTAATTGTTACTGTTTCTGTTTTTGTTTCTGTTACTTTCTGTTACTGTTTCTGTTTCTGTTTCTGTTTCTGTTTCTGTTTCTGTAACTGTTTCTGCTTCTGTAACTGTTTCTGTAACTGTTTCTGCTTCTGTAACTGTTTCTGTTTCTGTAACTGTAACTGTTTCTGTAACTGTTTCTGTTACTTTCTGTTTCTGTTTCTATTTCTGTTTCTGTAACTGTTTCTGTTTCTGTTTCTGTAACTGTTTCTGTAACTGTTTCTGTTTCTGTAACTGTAACTGTTTCTGTTTCTGTTTCTGTTTCTGTTTCTGTTTCTGTTTCTGTTTCTGTTTCTGTTACTGTTACTGTTTCTGTAATTGTTTATGTTACTGCTTCTGTAACTGTTTCTGTAATTGTTTCTGTTACTGTTTCTGCTTCTGTAACTGTTTCTGTTTCTGTTTCTGTTACTGTTACTGTTTCTCTAACTGTTTCTGCAACTGTTTCTGTTTCTGCTTCTGTAACTGTTTCTGTAACTGTTTCTGTTTCTGTAACTGTTTCTGTTACTGTTTCTGCTTCTGTAACTGTTTCTGTTTCTGTTTCTGTTTCTGTTTCTGTAACTGTAACTGTTTCTGTAACTGTTTCTGTTTCTGTAACTCTTTCTGTTTCTGTTTCTGTAACTGTTTCTGTAACTGTTTCTGTTTCTGTAACTGTTTCTGTTACTGTTTCTGCTTCTGTAACTGTTTCTGTTTCTGTTTCTGTATCTGTATCTGTAACTGTAACTGTAACTGTTCCTGTAACTGTTTCTGTTTCTGTTTCTGTTACTTTTTCTTTTTCTGTTTCTATTTCTGTTTCTGTTACTGTTTCTGTTTCTGTAACTGTTTGTTACTGTTTCTGTTTCTGTAACTGTTTGTTACTGTTTCTGTTTCTGTAACTGTTTCTGTTTCTGTAACTGTAACTGTTTCTGTAACTGTTTCTGTAACTGTTTCTGTTTCTGTTTCTGTTTCTGTAACTGTTTATATTTATGTTACTGTTTCTGTAACTGTTTCTGTTTCTGTTTCTGTAACTGTTTCTGTTACTGTTTCTGTAACTGTTTCTGTTTCTGTAACTGTTTCTGTTTCTGTTACTGTTTCTGTTTCTGTTTTTGTTTCCGTTTCTGTAACTGTTTCTGAAGACACTGATCTGAAGAGGAGACAAAGTTGTTGTTATCTTACATAAGACCTCTGGTTTCAGTAGAGCTAGTGCTGTGTGTGTGTGTTAGTGTGTGCGTGTACATCTTACATGAGTCGACCGCCGGCCCCCTAAGAATGGTCAAATCTTGGTCATGGTGTTCAAACAGGAAATTATGTCAGGAAGAGGCCGTTCACACACCGTCGTCCTTCCAGTCTCGTCATAAGAGCACCTGGACATGAAACAGAAGCAGCTCTCAGATCACATACTATGTCTCCTAAATGGCACCCTTATTCCTATTTAGTGCACTACTTTTGTCCAGAACCAGCCCTATGAGCCCTGGTCAAAAGTAGTGCACTATATAGGGAATAGGGCGCAATTTGGGATGCATCCTATATGTCTTTTTAGAGAAACAATGCCAGAATAGTTATCCCAGATCTGTCCTTATTTGGGTTGCCATTGCTTTGTTTATGATAACTTTGATTTGAATGTTTAGTGGCATATTCTTCATTTGTAAATCAACACCTCTCAACTTCTTATATACATTACATGATCAAAGGTATGTGGACACCTGCTCGTCGAACATCTTATTCCAAAATCATGCGCATTAATATGGAGTTGGTCCCCCTTGCTGCTATAACAACCTCCACTCTTCTCGGAAGGCTTTCCACTAGATGTTGGAACATTGCTGCAGGGACTTTGCTTCCATTCAGCCACAAGATAATTAGTGAGGTCGGGCACTGCTGTTGGGCGGTTAGGCCTGGCTCCCAGTCGGTGTTCCAATTCATCCCAAAGGTGTTTGATGGGGTTGAGGTCAGGGCTCTGTGCAGGCAAGTCAAGCTCTTCCACACCGATCTCGACAAACCATTTCGAGGACAGACAATTTTTATGCGCTACGTGCTTCAGCACTCAGCGGTCCCGTTCTGTAAGCTTGTGTGGCCTACCACTTCACGGCTGAGCCGTTGTTGTTCCTAGACGTTTCCACTTCACAATAACAGCACTTATAGTTGACCGGGGCAGCTCTAGCAGGGCAGAAATCTGACGAACTGACTTGTTGGAAAGGTGGCATCCTATGACGGTGCCACGTTGAAAATCAGTAAGCTCTTCAGTAAGGCCATTCTACTGCCAATGTTTGTCTATGGAGATTGCATGGCTTGATTTTATACACCTGTCGGCAACGGGTGTGGCTGAAATAGCCGAATCCACTAATTTGAAGGGGTGTCCACATACTTTTGCATATACAGTGTATTTTGTTACTTTGTGAGCTACAGTCTCACATTCAGACAATAGTACCAGCAAAGACTACTTACAGTAGCTACATTTAAAATGTGTAAAAAAAATTACCTTGTAAATTATTCATTTAACACTCCCGTTCCTCTCAGAACAGAACAACCTTGTCAGAGCAACTTGCAAGCCTCTGTCTGAAAAGAGATGAAGAGGTGAGAGAAATGAAAAGCCGAAGCCTCCTTCCATCCTTCGTCTGTTCATGGTAACTACATGTACTTTATCTCTGTCGTCTAGCTACAGACTGTTTCAATGGGCAGGTGATGATTGGGGGCGATAACGCACCCTGGCACCTCTATTGTTCCCACATGGCTCTCTCTTTATAGCACAGCACAGCCAGATAGCTAGTGGAATCACCCATGATCTAGCGAGCTAGCTAGTGCTCTTTGAATTATTGAATAAAGGATATGCAGCATTGTGGAAACGTTCCCTTCACCTCGTCCTCTCCTCCCATCCTTTCTCTCCTCCCCTAGTCAGTTAGTCAGTCAGCCAGTCAGTCAGTCAGTCAGTTAGTCAGTCAGCCAGTCAGTCAGTCAGTCAGTCAGTTAGTCAGTCAGTGTGGATGGATGCCAGATCATATAAAAGGTATGTTATTATTGAGAAATTAGAGGAGGAATATCAGGATACTGACTGACTGCCACGAGTCTCTGAGAGTCCTCTAAAGGGAGAAGACTAGAGATGAGAAAGCCTCAGGAGAGCAGAACCATCTAATCTGGAAATGTAGCTCTATTTTAAAACCTTGTCCTCTTTTCATGACCTTACAGGGGCACATGTCATGGCAGTGACTTGGAGTCTTTATAAATCCCTTTAACTCATGTTTTTGTCCGACATCCAACATTCCCAATTACCTCACTGACTTCAACTTCACTGATTTCAACCTCACTGACTTCAACCTCACTGACTTCAACCTCACTGACTTCAACCTCACTGATTTCAACCTCACTGACTTCAACCTCACTGCAGTTGAAAAGTGACCTGTCCACTCTCTGGTCTGTGTCCCAAATGGCAACCTATTCCCTATATAGTGCACTTCTTTTGACCAAAGCCTTATGGGAAGGAACAGGGAAAGAAGGAATGGAAAAACCAAGTGGAGTGTATTTGTTAAGGAGAGGAGAGGAGGGGTGTGTTAAGGAACACAGCTGTGTGTATCTGTTGTGTGTGTGTGTGTGTGTGTGTGTGTGTATATATGTGTGTGTGTGTAACCTCATTGTTTGAACCGTTAACGTTAGGTAGTAAGTGGCTACTGTGCTTAAAGTTTAGCTAGCTTGTTGCTACCTGGATAGCTACTAGTAAACAATAGCTGGAACGACCTGGCGAACAGACGCGAACTGGCTGAGTCAATTCAGTGGCTAGCTTTGCACTTGGCTAGCTAACAGTAGCTAAAAGGGGTAAGTCATAACCTACATTTGTGTTTTGTTTTTACATATTGGTAGCCAGAGTCGTTCAAGGAATTCGGGACATGGGTGACTAGTTAACGTTAGCTAGGCTCTCTCTGTGTGTTCGTGCCGTGAAAGGAGGGGTTTCTTCTTTGTCTGAAAGCAATGGCTAGCTAGTATGCTAACTATTCAAGCTAACTAACTGGCTGAATAAGTTGACGATGGACTCGCTCACGCTGTCGGGACTAACCCACAACGTTATCAATGGACACGAACGATCTGCTTGGCGTGTTGACACACTGGTGGTTTGTTGTGGCCGAGTATTGGTGCTAAACCGTGTTGTTGGAGTCCGGCATGCTAGCTGGCTGTGGCGTCTTATGACTAGGTGCCCTGGACGATTTTCACGGAAGAATACTGTACCAAGTTAGCTAGCTGAATAAACTAAGTTAGTCTATTCCTAGAAAACATTGAACCGCGGTAGTTTACAACAATTATAGTTTCTGAGGTGGAAGTTGGGAGAGTTATATTTGGGTGTTGTGGTGAGGGAGGCCCCGCTCTCTCCTTTCCCAGATGTTTAGTTCATTTCATTCCGATCTCCTTTGCATTATTGTAGCCATTTTCTGCAGCCTGTCAACTATGCCTCTGTCTATCCCTGTTCTCTCCTCTCCGCACAGGCTATACAAACGCCTCACACCGCGTGGCTGCTGCCTCTCTAACCTGTTGGTCCCTGCACGCACCGCCCACGTGGAGTTCCAGGTCTCAGGCAGCCTCTGGAACTGCCGTTCTGCTGCCAACAAGGCAGAGTTCATCTCAGCCTATGCTACCCTCCAGTCCCTCGACTTCTTGGCGCTGACGGAAACATGGATTACCACTGAAAACACTGCTACTCCTACTGCTCTCTCATTTATACATTTACATTTTAGTCATTTAGCAGACGCTCTTATCCAGAGCGACTTACAGTTAGTGAGTGCATACATTATTATATTTTTTCATACTCTCCTCGTCTGACCATGTGTTCTCACATACCCCGAGATCATCTGGTCAGCGGGGTGGTGGCACAGGAATCCTCATCTCTCCCAAGTGGACATTCTCTATTTTTCCCCTGACCCATCTGTCTATCTCCTCATTTGAATTCCATGCTGTCACAGTCACTAGCCCATTTAAGCTTAATATCCTTGTCATTTATCGCTCTCCAGGTTCCCTTGGAGAGTTCATCAATGAGCTTGACGCCTTGATAAGTTCCTTTCCTGAGGATGGCTCACCCCTCACAGTTCTGGGGGACTTCAACCTCCCTACATCTACCTTTGACTCATTTATCTCTGCCTCCTTCTTTCCACTCATCTCCTCTTTTGACCTCACCCTCTCACCGTCCCCCCCTACTCACAAGGCTACTCTTTACTAGATGCTGTTCTTCTACTAATCTCACTGCAACTCCCCTCCATGTCTCCGACCACTACTTTGTATCCTTTTCTCTCTCGCTCTCCTCCAACACTACTCACTCTGCCCCTACTCAGATGGTAATGCGCCGTCGCAAACTTCGCTCTCTCTCTCTCGCTACTCTCTCCTCTTCCATCCTATCATCTCTTCCCTCTGCTCAATCCTTCTCCCTCCAATCTCCTGATTCTGCCTCCTCAACACTCCTCTCCTCCCTTTCTGCATCCTTTGACTCTCTATGTCCCCTATCCTCCCGGCCGGCTCGGTCCTCCCCTCCAGCTCCGTGGCTTGATGACTCATTGCGAGCTCACAGAACAGGGCTTCGGGCAGCCGAGCGGAAATGGAGGAAAACTAGACTTCCTGCGGACCTGGCATCTTTTCACTCCCTCCTCTCTACATTTTCTTCATCTGTTTCTGCTGCTAAGGCCACTTTCTACCACTCTAAATTCCAAGCATCTGCCTCTAACCCTAGGAAGCTCTTTGCCACCCTCTCCTCCCTGCTGAGTCCCCCCCTCTATGTGGATGACTTCGTCAACCATTTTGAAAAGAAGGTTGACGACATCCAATCCTCGTTTGTTAAGTCAAATTATACTGCTGGTCCTGCTCACACTGCCCTACCCTATGCTTTGACTTCTTTCTCCCCTCTCTCTCCAGATAAAATCTTGTGACTTGCCCGCTTGACCCTATCCCCTCCTCTCTTCTCCAGACCATCTCCGGTGACCTTCTCCCTTACCTCACCTCGCTCATCAACTCATCCTTGACCGCTGGCTATGTCCCTTCCGTCTTCAAGAGAGCGAGAGTTGCACCCCTTCTCAAAAAAACAACACTCGATCCCTCTGATGTCAACAACTACAGACCAGTATCCCTTCTTTCTTTTCTCTCCAAAACTCTTGAGCGTGCCGTCTTTAGCCAACTCTCTTGCTATCTCTCACAGAATGACCTTCTTGATCCAAACCAGTCAGGTCTCAAGACTGGTCATTCAACTGAGACTGCTCTTCTCTGTGTCACGGAGGCTCTCCGCACTGCTAAAGCTAACTCTCTCTCCTCTGCTCTTGTCCTTCTAGACCTGTCTGCTGCCTTTGATACTGTGAACCATCAGATCCTCCTCTCCACCCTCTCCGAGCTGGGCATCTCCGGCGCGGCTCACTCTTGGATTGCGTCCTACCTGACCGGTCGCTCCTACCAAGTGGCGTGGCGAGAAGCTGTCTCCGCACCACGTGCTCTCACCACTGGTGTCCCCCAGGGCTCAGTTCTAGGCCCTCTCCTATTCTCGCTATACACCGTCACTTGGCTCTGTCATATCCTCACATGGCCTCTCCTATCATTGCTACGCAGACGACACACAACTAATCTTCTCCTTTCCCCCTTCTGATAACCAGGTGGCGAATCGCATGCATGTCTGGCAGACATATCAGTATGGATGACGGATCACCACCTCAAGCTGAACCTTGGCAAGACGGAGCTGCTCTTCCTCCCGGGGAAGGACTGCCCGTTCCATGATCTCGCCATCACGGTTGACAACTCCGTTGTGTCCTCCTCCCAGAGTGCGAAGAGCCTTGGCGTGACCCTGGACAACACCCTGTCGTTCTCCGCTAACATCAAGGCGGTGACCCGATCCTGTAGGTTCATGCTCTATAACATTCGGAGAGTACGACCCTGCCTTACACAGGAAGCGGCACAGGTCTGCATCTGCTACAAGACCATGGTGCTTGCCTACGGAGCTGTGAGGGGAACGGCACCTCCGTACCTTCAGGCTCTGATCAGTCCCTACACCCAAACGAGGGCATTGCGTTCATCCACCTCTGGCCTGCTGGCTCCCCTACCTCTGCGGAAGCACAGTTCCCGCTCAGCCCAGTCAAAACTGTTCGCTGCTCTGGCACTCCAATGGTGGAACAAGCTCCCTCACGACGCCAGGACAGCGGAGTCACTCACCACCTTCCGGAGACATTTGAAACCCCACCTCTTTAAGGAATACCTGGGATAGGATAAAGTAATCCTTCTACCCCTCCCTTACCCCCCCCCCCCCCCCCCCCCACCCAAAAAATTAAATAAAAAACATTGTAAAGTGGTTATCCCACTGGCTATAAGGTGAATGCACCAATTTGTAAGTCGCTCTGGATAAGAGCGTCTGCTAAATTACGTAAATGTAAATGTGTGTGTGTGTGTGTGTGTGTGTGTGTGCATGCGTGCCTGCATGTGTGTGTGCATGTGTGTAAAGAACACAGCTGTGTCAGGGCCCTGGAGTCAGCCAGCTCCGGCTACATTGAGGTAAAGAAGAGAGGAGAGAGCCATCAGCCCTATTTTAAAGGTGGGGAAAGTAAATTACCCCTCTCTGCACCACTCCTATCTGGTATTAGACCTGCAATTAGCTCACCACGCTAATGTCATGGGTTGTGTCCCAAATGGCACCCTATTTTCTATATAGTGCAGGGCTCTAGTCAAAAGTAGTTCACTATGTAGGGAATAGGGTGCCATTTGGGATGCAGGATAAAGTCTACCAGGGTTACAGCTCCTCATCTGATGTGGATTTAGATGGCAGATGGTACAACACACCTTGGTGTTTGTGTGTGTGTGTGTGTGTGTGTGTGTGTGTGTGTGTGTGTGTGTGTGTGTGTGTGTGTGTGTGTGTGTGTGTGTGTGTGTGTGTGTGTGTGTGTGTGTGTGTGTGTGTGTGTGTGTGTGTGTGTGTGTGTGTGTGTGTGTGTGTGTGTGTGTGTGTGTGTGTGTGTGTGTGTGTGTGTGTTTGAGGCAGGCAGCCTATTCCCCAGCCAGCCATCACATCTCTGCCAGGGACTTCCCTCTATATAATTACAGTTAAAGTGAGAAAGGCTCCATGGCAGAAGGGTGACAGGATGAGACTGGCATTCTACAAGCAGAACAATGATGAGAGAGGATAGCTGAGTCCCAAATGGCACCCTCTTCCCTATGGGCCCTGGTCAAACGTAGTGTGTGCTATTTGGGATGCAGGAAGGGAGGTGCCGTGAAGCAACTGATTCCCCCAAGGTGTTCTGGGATACCACACACACAATTAGCTCCACAGGGTAGTAGACTAACATACATCTGTGTTTGTTGTCGAACACTGGACCAGCTGCTTTAACCAAAAACCTTACCCTTCACCCCCTACAGCACCTTTTGGCTTTGCAGTAGATGTCAGTTGATACATTTAGACAGTTTAAAATGAACTCTCACACAAGTGGATTACACATCGGTTATATCCAACTAGTGACCATTCATACATGGTATCAATAATATCAAACATATGTTTTAAGTCTCTCTGAGTAACACTTACAGTACAGTACAGTACACAACATGACTTGAGGATTGAGCAGACTGTAAGATACTGTCTGTGTCCCAAACCATGCCCTATTCCTTATATAGTGCAATAGGGTGCCATTTGGGATGTACCCTAAGACACTGTAAGAAGTTTTGTGAGTCTCCGACACTTCTTGCTGGCTTTAATGCATAAAGCTCCGACTTAAAAACCCGAGACAGCTTTTATCTCCTCCTCAAAAGACTTGCATCACACTTCGTTTCCCTCTCCATAAGCGTCTGGGCTTGTTAAAATGTGTCTGTAGCTAACAGCTCTCTGGAGCTGCTGCCTGCCTGCGTTGGTTGGCTTCTCCATTATTGAAGATCTCTGAGATCTCAGTGAGAGGTTGTTGAGCTGGAGGAAGTCAGTTTCGATGTCTTTAAACAGTACACGCTCAATACTAGGGCCAGGGTTCACGCCGAAGCACGTTGTGTAGCGCTTCGCATTTAAAGGTAACTTCCGCTTCAGCTTGACATCTGCAGCGTTTACAGTGAATGCGTTTACAGTGAACGTCTGAGAAATTGCCTTCAGAAGGCGCGTTGACGATAGTAGAGTGCAATGCGCTAAAACACGCTTTTGAGTGAATCGTGACCTAGAACCATGTTTACCTAGAACCATGTTCACAGACATCAGAACCATGTTAACAGACATCAGAACCATGTTCACAGACATCAGAACCATGTTCACAGACATCAGAACCATGTTTATGTTCAGAGAGAAAAAGAAAAGAGCGAGAGGTAAAAGGAGTAAAAAGGAAATGTTGAGCTATAATCTCTCGAAAGTATGTGGACACCCCTTCAAATTAGTGGATTCGGCTTTTTCATTCACACCCGTTGCTGACAGGTGTATAAAATCGAGCACACAGCCATACAATCTCCATAGACAAACATTGGCAGTAGAACGGCCTTACTGAAGAGCTCAGTGACTTTCAACGTGGCACCGTCATAGGATGCCACCTTTCCAACAAATCAGTTCGTCAAATTTCTGCCCTGCTAGAGCTGCCCTGGTCAACTGTAAGTACTGTTATTGTGAAGTGGAAACATCTAGGAGCAACAACGGTTAAGCCTCGAAGTGGTAGGCCACACAAGCCTCGAAGTGGTAGGTCACACAACAATCGTCTGTCCTCGGTTGCAACACTCACTACCAAGTTCCAAACTGTCAGGAGAATACTACCTGCCCCAATGAATAGTGGCAACTGTAAAGTTTGGTGGAGGAATAATGGTCTGGGGCTGTTTTTCATGGTTCGGGCTAGGCCCCTTAGTTCCAGTGAAGGGAAATCTTAACGCTACAGCATACAATGACATTCTAGACGATTCTGGGATTTGAACTTTGTGGCAACAGTTTGGGGAAGGCCCTTTCCTGTTTCAGCATGACAGTGCCCCCATGCACATAGTGAAGTCCATACAGAAATAGTTTGTCGAGATCGGTGTGGAAGAACTTGACTGGCCTGCACAGAGCCGTGACCTCAACCCCATCGAACACCTTTAGGATGAATTAAAACGCTGACTGCGAGCCAGGCCTAATCGCCCCACATCAGTGTCCGACCTCACTAATGCTCTTGTGGCTGAATGGAAGAGAGAGAGAGAGAGAGAGAGAGAGAGAGAGAGAGAGAGAGAGAGAGAGAGAGAGAGAGAGAGGCCCACAGAGGCTCAGTGACGGGGAAAGTTCGGTAACACAGCAACTATTACAGCAACATGATGCAGCCTCTTCTAACCAACCAAATGACCATGTCCGGCCCACAACCAATCAACATTGGCATTGCACACGTGGTGTGGCCACAGCCGCACGCCAACAATAGGAACCGGTCCAGTCAGAACCGGAGCATGTACTACTCCCACAACAATGGCAACTTCCTAGACAACTTCCTGGACAAAACATTTCACTGTAATACTGAAGGCGTAAACTTGGCAGTAGAAAGCCTAAATAGTATATTTGACCTTTCAGCTTCCCTATCAAATCCAAAAATGTAAAGCAGACAACCTAAGAAAATTAACAACAATGACAAATGGTTTGATGAAGAATGCAAAAACCTAAGAAAGACATTTAGAAACCTATCCAACCAAAAACAGAGACCCAGAAAACCTGAGTCTACTCCTTCATTATGGTGAATCACTAAAACAATACAGAAATACACAACGGAAAAAGAAGGAACAGCACGTCAGAAATCAGCTCAATGTAATTGAAGAATCCATAGAATCTAACCACTTCTGGGAAAATTGGAACACACTAAACAAACAACAACACGAAGAGTTTGTCACGACTTCCTCCGAAGCTGCCTCCTCTCCTTGTTCGAGGCAGGCTTCGGCGCTCGTCGTCATCGGCCTTCTAGCCACTGCCGCTCCTCATCTCATCATTCCATTTGTTTTGTCTTGTTTTTACACACACCTGGTTCATATCCCCTCATCAGTACCTGCATAAGTATTCCCTCTGCCCCCCATGTCTTTGTGTGTGATTGTTTTCATGTGGAGGTGATGATAGCTCTGTGGCGCTTTATGTATTGTATCGCTGAGATATTCACCCGTGTGCTTTGTTTTCTCCAGTGCGCCGTTATACCGCACTGTAGAGTTTTAGGCATTGCTGCGTACCGCTGTATTTGCTGAGTAAACCATTTATTCTGTGATTTACCCTCCTGCGCCTGACTCCGTCCAAATTACCCGCTACAGAGTTACAGTTGAAGTCGGAAGTTTACATACACTTAGGTTGGAGTCATTAAAACTCGTCTTTCAACCACTCCATAAATGTATTGTTAACAAACTATAGTTTTGGCAAGTCGGTTAGGACACCTAATTTGTGCATGACACAAGTAATTTTTCCAACAATTGTTTACAGACAGATTATTTCACTTATAATTCACTGTATCACAATTCCAGTGTATCAGAAGTTTACAAACACTAAGTAACTGTGCCTTTAAACAGCTTGGAAAATTCCAGAAAATGATGTTTTGGCTTTAGAAGCTTCTGATAGGCTATTTGACATAATTTGAGTCAATTGGAGGTGTACCTGTGGATGTATTTCAAGGCCTACCTTCAAACTCAGTGCCTCTTTGCTTGACATCATGGGAAAATCAAAAGAAATCATCCAAGACCTCAGAAAAAAAATTGTAGACCTCCACAAGTCTGGCTCATCCTTGGGAACAATTTCCAAACGTCTGAAGGTACCACGTTCATCTGTACAAACAATAGTACGCAAGCAAAAACACCATGGGACCACGCAGCTGTCATACCGCTCAGGAAGGAGACGCGATCTGTCTCCTAGAGATTAACATACTTTGGTGCGAAAAGTGCAAATCAATCCCAGAACAACAGCAAAGGACCTTGTGAAGATGCTGGAGGAAACAGGTACAAAAGTATCTATATCCATAGTAAAATGAGTCCTATATCGACATAACCTGAAAGGCCGCTCAGCAAGGAAGAAGCCACTGCTCCAAAACCGCCATAAAAAAAGCCAGACAATGTTTTGCAACTGCACATGGGGACAAAGATTGTACTTTTTGGAGAAATGTCCTCTGGTCTGATGAAACAAAAATAGAACTGTTTGGCCATAATGACCATCCTTATGTTTGGAGGAAAAAGGGGGACGCTTGCAAGCCGAAGAACACCATTCCAACCGTGAAGCACAGGGGTGGCAGCATCATGCTGTGGGGGTGCTTTGCTGCAGGAGGGACTGGTGCACTTCACAAAATAGATGGCATCATGAGGAAGGAAAATTATGTGGATATATTGAAGCAACATCTCAAGACATCAGTCAGGAAGTTAAAGTTTGGTCGCAAATGGGTCTTCCAAATGGACAATGACCCCAAGCATACTTCCAAAGTTGTGGCAAAATGGCTTAAGGACAACAAAGTCAAGGTATTGGAGTGGCCATCACAAAGCCCTGACCTCAATCCTATAGAAAATGTGTGGGCAGAACTGAAAAAGCGTGTGCGAGGAAAGAGGCCTACAAACCTGACTCAGTTACACCAGCTCTGTCAGGAGGAATGGGCCAAAATTCACCCAACTTATTGTGGGAAGCTTGTGGAAGGCTACCCAAAACGTTTGACCCAAGTTAACCAATTTAAAAGCAATGCTACCAAATACTAATTGAGTGTATGTAAACTTCTGACCCACTGGGAATGTGATGAAATAAATAAAAGCTTAAATAAATCATTCTCTCTACTATTATTCTGACATTTCACATTCTTAAAATAAAGTGGTGATCCTAACTGACCTAAGACAGGGCATTTTTACTAGGATTAAATATCAGGAATTGTAAAAAACTGAGTTTAAATGTATTTGGCTAAGTTGTATGTAAACTTCCCACTACAACTGTATCTATCCAAAATGGAGACGTGTGGATAAACCACTTCTCCAATCTTTTTGGCTCTATAACAAAGAACAAACAGCAGAAACATATACATGAACAATTACACATCTTAGAATCAGCTATTAAAGACTACCAGAACCCACTGGAATCTCCAATTACATTGATTGAACTACAGGACAAAATACAAACCCTCCAACCCAAAAAGGCCTGTGGTGTTGATGGTATCCTACATGAAATTATAAAATATATAGACCACAAATTCCAATTGGCTTTACTTAAACTCTTTAACATTATCCTCAACTCTGGCATCTTCCCCAATATTTGGAACCAAGGACTGATAACCCCAATCCACAAAAGTGGATAAAAAATGGACCCCAATAACTACAGTGGGATATGCGTCAACAGCAACCTTAGGAAAATCCTCTGCATTTTCATTAACAGCAGACTTGTACATTTCCTCTGTGAAAAAAATGTACTGAGCAAATGTCAAATAGGCTTTTTGCCAAATTACCGTACGACAGACCACTTATTCACACTGCACACTCGAATTGACAAACAAACAAACCAAAACAAAGGCAAAGTCTTCTCATGCTTTGTTGACTTCAAAAAGCTTTTGACTCAATTTGGCATAAGGGTCTGCTATACAAATTGATGGAAAGTGGGATTGGGGGGAAAACATACAACATTATAAAATCCATGTACACAAACAACAAGTGTGCGGTTAAAATTGTAAAAAAACACACACATTTCTTTCCACAGGGCCATGGGGTGAGACAGGGATGCAGTTTAAGCCCCACCCTCTTCAACATATATATCAACGAATTGGCGAGGGCAATAGAACAGTCTGCAGCACCCGGCCTCACCCTACTAGAATCTGAAGTCAAATGTCTACTGTTTGCTGATGATCTGGTGCTTCTGCCCCAACCAAGGAGGGCATACAGCAGCACCTAGATATTCTGCACAGATTCTGTCAGACCTGGGCCCTGACAGTGAATTTCAGTAAGACAAAAATAATGGTGTTCCAAAAAAAGGTCCAGTTGCCAGGACCACAAATGCAAATTCCATCTAGACACCGTTGCCCTACAGCACACAAAAAACAATACATACCTCGGCCTAAACATCAGCGCCACAGGTAACTTCCACAATCTTAGAGACAAGGCAAGAAGGGCCTTCTATGCCATCAAAAGGATCATAAATTGTGACATACCAATTAGGATCTGGCTAAAAATACTTGAATCAGTTATAGAACCCATTGCCCTTCATGGTTGTGAGGTCTGGGGTCCGCTCACCAACCAAGACTTCACAAAATGGGACAAACACCAAATTGAAACTCTGCATGCAGAATTCTGCAAAAATATCCTCAGTGTGCAACGTAAAACACCAAATAATGCATGCAGAGCAAAATTAGGCAGATACCCGCTAATTATCAAAATCCAGGAAAGCGCCGTTAAATTCTACAATGATCTAAAAGGAAGCGATTCCCAAACCTTCCATATCAAAGCTGTCACCTACAGAGAGATTAACCTGGAGAAGAGTCCCCTAAGCAAGCTGGTCATAGGGCTCTGTTCACAAACACAAACAGACCCCACAGGGCCCCAGGACAGCAACACAATTAGACCCAACCAAGTCATGAGAAAACAAAAAGATAATTACTTGACACATTGGAAAGAATTATCAAAAAAACAGAGCAAACTAGAATGCTATTTGGCCCTGAACAGAGAGTACACAGTGGCAGAATACCTGACCACTGTGACTGACCCAAAATTAAGGAAAGCTTTGACTATGTACATACGCATAGCCTTGCTATTGAGAAAGGTCGCCGTAGGCAGACCTGGCTCTCAAGAGAAGATAGGCTATGTGCATGCTGCCCACAAAATGAGGTGGAAACTAAGCGGCACTTCCTAACCGCCTGCCAAATGTATGACCATATTAGAGACACATATTTCCCTCAGATTACACAGACCCACAAAGAATTCGAAAACAAATCCAATTTAGATAAACTCCCATATCTCTTGGGTGAAATACCACAGTATGTCACGCCCTGACCTTGAAAGCCTGTTATTCTTTAGTTAGGTTGGTCAGGGTGTGAATGCTAGAGGTTATCATGTGAATATCTAGGTATCTATGTGTAGATCTAGATTAAATATTTCTATGTTGGCCGGGTGTGGTTCCCAACCAGAGGCAGCTGTCGCTCGTTGTCTCTGATTGGGGATCATACTTAGGTAGCCATTTTGCCTACCTATGTTGTGGGATCTTGACTCTTGTTTGGCTTGTTTGTGTGTAGCCATTGTGAGCTTCACGTTTTGTTGCTTTTGTTGTTTTGTTCGGTGTTTATTCAATAAACGAACATGTATGCATACCACGCTGCACCTTGGTCCAATCCTGTATTCAACGGACTTGACACAGTGTGCAATCACAGCAGCAAGATTTGTGACCTGTTGCCACAAGAAAAGGGCAACCAGTGAAGAACAAACACCATTGTAAATACAACCCATATTTATATTTATTTATTTTCCCTTTTTTACTTTAACTACTTGCACATCGTTACAACACTGTATATATACATAATATGACATTTGAAATGTCTTTATTCTTTTGGAACTGAGTGTAATATTTACTGTTAACTTTTTATTGTTTATTTCACTTTTGTTTATCCATTTCACTTGCTTTGGCAATGTAAACATATGTTTCCCATGCCAAAAAAGCCCCTTGAATTGAATTGAGACCGAGACAGAGACAGAGAGAGAAAATCCTGTACAGAGAAAGGCCCCGAATAATGCATGCAGGGCAGAATTAGGCCAATATCCATTACTAATTAATATCCAATAACAAGCCATCAGATTCTATAAACAACTAAAAACAAGCTATCCCCATTCCTACCGCTACAATGCCCTGAAATGCCAAGAGATTAAGATACTGTACAGAAAAGTCCCCTCATCCTACTAGTCCTGATTCTAAGTTCACAAACCCCTACCATCCCAACAAACTCTCAGGACGGCCTCCCGAGTGGCGCAGCAGTCTAAGGCACTGCATCGCAGTGCTAGAGGCGTTACTACAGATCCGGGTTTGATCCCAGGCTGTGTCGCAGCCGGCCGCGACCGGGAGACCCATGAGGCGGCGCACAAATGGCCCAGCATCGTCCTGGTTAGGGGAGGGTCGGGCTGGCCGGGATGTCCTTGTCCCATCACGCTCTAGTGACTCCTTGTGGCGGGCCGGGCGCAACACGCTGACTTCGGTCACCAGTTGTACGGTGTTCTCTCCGACACATGGTGCGGCTGACTTCCGGGTTTAACTGGCAGTGTGTCAAAAAGCAGTGCAGCTTGGCAGGGTCGTGTTTCGGAGGACATATGGCTCTCGACCTTCACCGTACGGGAGTTGCAGCGATGAGACAAGACTGTAACTACCAATTAAGGAGAAGAAGGGGTAAAAAGTACAGAAAAAAAAAAACTCAGGACAACACTCAGAGAATCTGACCCAACCAAATTATAACCAAACAAAAAGAAAATGACATTACCTATTAGGAAAACATTACAAAATTTCAAAATAAACTGAAATCCTATTTGGCCTCAAACAGACAGTACACTGTGGCAGGCTATCTGACCGCTGTGACTGATAGAAAACTGAGGAAAATGTTCACAATGTACAGACTCAGTGAGCACAGCCTTGCTATTGAGAAAGGCTGCCGTAGGCAGACCTGGCTCTCAAGAAAAGATGGAAGGTGGAAACAGAGCTGCACTTCCTGACCTCCTGCCAAATGTACGACGATATAAGAGACACATATTTCCCTCAGATTACAAGGACACAAAAATAATTGAAAAAAATCTAATATTGAAAAGCTCCTGTATCTTTTAGGTGAAATACCGCAGCGTGCAATCATCGCAGCAAAATGTGTGACCTGTTGCGATAAGAAAAGGGTAACCAGTGGAGAACAAACACCAAAGTAAATAGAATCTAGGCCGTTATTTATGTTGATTTATTTTCCCTTGCCATTTATATTTATACTTTTTGCATATACAGCGCCAGCTGGCTGAGAGGGCCCTAGTGGAGCCAGCTCGCTGAGAGTGCCCTAGTGGAGTCAGCTGGTTGAGTGGGCCCTAGTGGAGTCAGCTGGTTGAGTGGGCCCTATTGGAGCCATCTGGCTGAGTGGGCCCTAGCGGAGCCATCTGACTGAGTGGGCCCTAGCGGAGCCATCTGGCTGAGTGGGCCCTAGCATAGCCATCTGGTTGAGTGGGCCCTAGCGGAGCCATCTGGCTGAGTGGGCCCTAGCATAGCCATCTGGTTGAGTGGGCCCTAGCGGAGCCATCTGACTGAGTGGGCCCTAACGGAGCCATCTGGCTGAGTGGGCCCTAGCATAGCCATCTGGTTGAGTGGGCCCTAGTGGAGCCATCCAAGAGGGGGGGCTAAAGAGAAGATCTGGCTTTGAAAAGAGGAGATCAAAGAAGAGCATGTTTATGGATCAAATCATTTGGAACTCTCCAGAGGCCAGCATATTACATTGATCCCAAGGAGATGATCAAAGATTCATGGAGAGGGGGACCAATCCTCCGCAATCTGATTGATGTTCGTGTGTGTGAGGGGGGAAAGGATGTCATCAGATACAGTGCATTCGGAAAGTATTCAGACCCATTTACTTTTTCCACATTTTGTTACGTTACATCCTTATTCTAAAATGGATTAAATAGTTTTTCCCCCTCATCAATCTACAAACAATACCACATAATGACAAAGCAAAAACTGGTTTTTAGAACATTTTGCAAATGTATAAAAAAAACAGAAATATTACATTTACATTATTCTTTTAGTCATTTAACAGACGCTCTTATCCAGAGCGACTTACAGGAGCAATTAGGGTTAAGTGCCTTGCTCAAGGGCAAATCGACAGATTTTTCACCTAGGGGATTAGAACCAGCAACCTTTTGTTTACTGGCACCAGTAAACTGCCGCCATAAGTATTTAGCCCCTTTGTTGAAGCACCTTTGGCAGCGATTACAGCCTCGAGTCGTCTTGGGTATGACGCTACAAGCTTGACACACCTGTATTTGGGGAGTTTCTCCCATTCTTCTCTGCAGATGCTTTCAAGCTCTGTCAGATTGGATGGGGAGCGTCGCTGTACAGCTATTTTCAGGTCTCTCCAGAGATGCACAATCGGGTTCAAGTCCGGGCTTTGGCTGAGCCACTCAAGGACATTCAGAGACTTGTCCAGAAGCCACTCCTGCGTTGTCTTGGCTGTGTGCTTAGGGTCATTGTCCTGTCGGAAGGTGAACCTTCGCCCCCAGTCTGAAGTCCTGAGCGCTCTGGAATAGGTTTTCGTCAAGGATCTCTCTGTACTTTGCTCCGTTCATCTTTCCCTTGATCCTGACTAGTCTCCCAGTCCCTGCCGCTGAAAAACATCCCCACAGCATGATGCTGCCACCACCATGCTTCACAGTAGGGATGGTACCAGGTTTCCTTCAGAAGTGATGCTTGGTATTCAGGCCAAAGAGTTCAATCTGGGTTTCATCAGACCAGAGAATCTTGTTTCTCATGGTCTGAGAGTCCTTTAGGTGCCTTTTGACAAACTCCAAGCGGGCTGTCATGTGCCTTTTAATGAGGAGTGGCTTCCGTCTAGCCACTCTACCATAAAGGCCTGATTGGTGGAGTGCTGCAGAGATGGTTGTCCTTCTGGAAGGTTCTCCCATCTCCACAGAGGAACTCTGAAGCTCTGTCAGAGTGACCATCGGGTTCTTGGTCACCTCCCTGACCAAGGCCCTTCTCCCCCAATTGCTGAGTTTGGCCAGGCAGCCAGCTCTAGGAAGAGTCTTGGTGGTTCCAAACTTCTTCCATTTAAGAATGATTGAGGCCACTGTGTTCTTGGGGATCTTCAATGCTGCAGACATTTTTTGGTACCCTTCCCCAGATCTGTGCCTCAACACAACAATTCGTCCAAACCTCATGGCTTGGTATTTTAGAATAAGGCTGTAACGTAACAAAATGTGGAAAAAGTCAAATGGTCTGAATACTTTCCGAATGCACTCTATGATCTGCGTCCCAAATGGCACCCAATTCCCTTTGTAGTGCACTGATTTTGACCCGTAGAGCTCTGGTCAAAGTGCACTATGTAGGGAATAGGGTGCTATTTGGGACGCAGCTATTAAATGCCCCACACCAGTAGAAATCCACTTTTTTTAGCTAAAAGATGATGGCCAGAGCTCACCCATGATGTTGCACAACGATGTACAGTGCATTCAGAGAGTATTCACACCACTTTACTTTTTCAACATTTTGTTGTGTTACAGCCTGAATTTAAAATGTATAACATTTTGATTTTGTGTCTCTGATTTACACACAATACCCTATGATGTCAAAGTGTAATTTTGTTTGTAGAACATTTTAGAAATTCATTTTAAAAAATTGAAGCTGAAATGTCTTGAGTCAATAAGTATTCAACCCCTTTGTTATGGCAAGCCTAAATAAGTTCAGAAGTAAAAATGGCCTTAACAATTCGCATAATAAGTTGCATGGACGTGTTCAATAATAGTGGTTAACATGATTTTTGAATGACTACTCCGTCTCTGTACCCCACACATTCAATTATCTGTAAGGTCCCTCAATCGAATAGTGAATTTCAAGCACAGATTCAACCACAATGACCAGGGAGGTTTTCAAATGCCTCACAAAGAAGGGCACCGATTGGTAGATGTAAAAAATAAAAAAGCAGATGCTGAATATTCCTTTGAGCATGGTGATGTTATTAATTAGGCTTTGGATGGTGTATCAATACACACAGTCACTACAAAGATACAGGCATCCTTCCTAACCGCGGCAGGCAGCCTAGTGGTTAGAGGGGCGAGCAAGCAGACAGAGGTTTCCAGTTTGAAGAAATAGTCACACTGAGCTGTCAGTCAGCACCCTACTTGTTGTTATTTCTCTGCTACACGTGGAAATCACCACAACGTTCCCACCCACAATTCCTGGATATGTATTAGCAGCCTGCGGCAGTCTTCGAGATGGAACCTAAACGAGAATTTCCCACTCTAGGAAAGGAATTACTCGAAATAGGTGCGGCAACTTCCTCTGAGGGTGTTCTTTAACATAATGGCCCAGACACACAGGCACACATAGATTAGCATTCCCTGCCATGACAGGGTAGAACTATAGGGTTGCTAGGCGACAGGTAAATTCATGCTCATTTCAATCAAATTCCAGGCTCCTCATAACCAGTATCTTCTGCCATGCAGGCTCACTCAATCAACCCTTATAACGCTAGACCCTTAGCTTTTGAGTTGTATTGCAGGAACAGGTGTCCTTTACCTGTCCCCTGGTGATGTGGTGAAACCCTTAGAGGAGAGTGCTTAATTCAGAGTGAAAGGAGGGCTGGGGTGTGTGGCTGCATGTCTGTGACTCACAATTAGCCACAGGTGGCCCTTTCCCCCCTCAGGCCTTATGATGACAAATTGATTGCCTCCCAGAACAGACTCATCACTTATATTTACCTCCACCAGTCAGGAGACGGAGATAGAGAGAGAAAGGTCTGGCTGTGTCCCAAATGCCACCCCATTCCCTATATAGTGCACTACTTTTGACCAGGGCCCTATATGGGTAAAAGTAGTGCACTATAGGGCATAGGGTGTCATTTGGGAAGGAGCATCTGTCTCCAATGCTAACCGACAGGAGAGGAATGGAGGGGAATGGAGGGGATTGGGCTCCTCATTAGAATTAGCAGAGAGAAGTCGAATCAATATGTTATTCAGATCTCCTGCCTCGCTGCTAAGAACCTCTGACAGCTCAGAGACACACACACCACAAAGGGAATGGGCAATGGACAGATAGATACTGCAGCGCATTTGAGAGGAAAAGAAGAAGAGATGAAAGAAAGAAAGAAAGAGGATAGCAGGGTGGTTGCAGGGTGGTTGCAGTGTGGTTGCAGGGTGGTTGGTAGAATACAGATAAAGGCTTCTAGAACGTAGTGTTGTGTTGTGTGGTATTATTGTAATTGGACAATGAACAGACATTTTAAGGATTGAACAGAGTAAATTAGAACCCATAGAATTAGAACGATTCTAATAATTCTATAGTAGAAGCTCCACAGGTTCCCAGAAGAGGGCCACCAGGTTGCCAGTGCAGGGCTGGAGGGAGAGAGGGTGGGAATGTGGAAGTAAAGCCCATATCTCTTGGGAGAGCAACATAACAGACAGGATACGCTGCACAGCAAATATTCTCATCTAAATAAAGAACATCAAAAGCTACGGAGAGTCCGGAGGGTGAGCGCCGTCCTGTTTATCCTGACATTGTGACTGTGAGCAGGTATACCAGTTAACGACAAACGTTCCCAAAACTTTTGAGAACGTTCTCTTAAGAGTCTCATTAGGTCATTCACGTTTTCATAGGAATGTTAATAATAATAATAATAATAATATGTCATTTAGCAGACGCTTTTATCCAAAGCGACTTACAGTCATGCGTGCATACATTTTTGTGTATGGGTGGTCCCGGGGATCGAACCCACTACCTTGGCGTTACAAGCGCCGTGCTCTGCCAGCTGAGCTACAGAGGACCACTATTTTTTTTTTTTTTTTTTTTGTCATTTAGCAGACGCTCTTATCCAGAGCGACTTACAGGAGCAATTAGGGTTAAGTGCCTTGCTCAAGGGCACATCGACAGATTTTTCACCTAGTCGGCTCGGGGATTAGAACCAGCGACCTTTCGGTTACTGGCACAACGCTCTTACCCACTAAGCTACCTGCCGCCCCCTATGTTCCCATGCTATGCATGGAATGTTTCCAAGAGACCATTCCCTTAATGTCAAAATGAATTTACCCATAACGTGGTTACCATGTCCTCAGAACTTAATAAATGAATGTTCAAGACACGTTTCATGGGAAAGTTGCCAGAACATTCATGTGTCCAGTTTCCTGTGGGTTAGGAGAATATTCCATCAACATCCCAACAAACATACACAGAGCATGGTTGCCATGTTCTCAGAACATAAGATATTAATGTTCTAGACACGTTTCATGAACATTTGTGTCCATTTCTTTTTATCATTACACATCCCGTCTTGTTGCCAAGCCAATCAATGCCCTGATTGGTGAACCACTGATCCATTTATAGCTCTTTGTCTGTTGTCAAGGATACTCACACAGAGTGCTTTTAACTTACATATTTGACACACTTTGGCATACTTGATTACATTGTGCATGTGCATTTACAAATTCATTATTATTCACCTGGGATTTGAATTTACAACCTCTTGGTTTACATTACTCCAATCTTCCTGCTTCGCCACCATGTCCATGTCAGGTATTAAGTAATCTGACTATTCTCACATTTATTTTATTTACATATTTCAGCAATTTAAGGACTTTCTGTATATTTGACTAATGTTGGTGGGGCATATTAACCTGGTTTGATTATACTCCTGAATCACTATGATTCATAAAATATTTTCTTGAGTTTACTTTTAACAGAGCTGAAATTTACTTCAAAGTGCAATTATCCTTTTGCATACACCAATCAAGTTGTTTCAGATCTACACGTGCCTATGGAGGAGGGGTTAGGGTTTATTCTGGACACGGCATTACTGGCCGAATAAGCACATGCCCTAGAGATATCCATTATTGGGACAGTGGTTAGGGTGGTTGTCGTGGGTGGTGGGGGTGTTGGTTCGAAACCTGCTAGGGGAGGCACTGTACTCTCACGTTTGTAACAGGAAATGGCATTTTGAATTGCATTTATCAGACATTTCAATTGTTTATATGGACATTTCGTTAGAACACTTGGAAATAATATTTAAGCATCTTTGTTTATTATTATAATGTCTATGGATTTCTCCTCTTTCACGCATTTCTGGAACTTTGGCTACCAGCTTTGTGCCTTTGCACGAGCTCCAGATGCTTCTTCAAGTTTGATGTGGTGTTTCTGGACGAAGAGATCAACGCTGCCTCTGCAGAGTTTGCGTTTGACTAAAATGTTGTTCTCTTTCTCCTCTATTAACTCAAAATAATGGGAGAATTTTTCCACAAGGAAAAGGTTAATCGGGGTAACAACACAGCTGCCATCTTTCTTTGATTTTCGGCTTTACGATAGCCTATTGGAAACGAGTTAACCTACATGCATGAATTACGTTAGCATGAGACAAGGCTATAACAAGGCTACTGAACAAAAATATAAACGCAACATGCAACAATTTCAAACATTTTACTAACAGTTCATATAAGGAAATCAGTCAATTGAAATAAATGCATTACACCTTAATCTATGGATTTCACATGACTGGGAATACAGATATGCATCTGTTGGTCACAGATACCTTTAAAAAAGTTAAGGGTGTGGATCAGAAAACCAGTCAGTATCTGATGTGAACACCATTTGCCTCATGCAGCACGACACATCTCCTTCACATAGAGTTGATCACAATGTTTATTGTAGCCTGTGGAATGTTGACCCACTCCTCTTCAATGACTGTGCGAAGTTGCTGGATATTGTCGGGAGCTGGATCACGCTGTCGTTCACATCGATCCAGAGCATCCCAAACATGCTCAATGGGTGACATGGCTGGTGAGTATGCAGGCCATGGAAGAACTAGGACATTTTCAGCTTCCAGGAATTGTGTACAGATCCTTGCCACATGGGCCTGTGCATTATCATGCTATAACATGAGGTGATGGCGGCGGATAAATGGCATGACAATGGGCCTCAGGATATTGTCACGGTATCTCTGTGCATTCAAATTGCCATTGATAAAATGCAATTGTGTTCATTGTCTGTAGCTTATACCTGCCCATACCATAACACCACCACCACCATGGGGCACTCTGTTCAAAACGTTGACATCAGCAAACCACTCGGCCACACAACGCCATACACGCTGTTTGCCATCTGCCCAGTACAGTTGAAACCGGGATTCATCTGTGAAGATGAACTTCTCCAGCACAGAAGCGGCCATTGAAGGTGAGCATTTTCCCACTGAAGTCGGTTACGACGCCGAACTGCAGTCATGTCAAGACCTGGTAAGGACGACGAGCATGCAGATGTGCTTCCCTGAGATGGTTTCTGACTGTTTGTGCAGAAATTATTTGGTTGTGCAAATCTACAGTTTAATCAGCTGTCCGGGTGGCTGGTCTCAGACGATCCCGCAGGTGAAAAAGCCAGATGTGGAGGTCCTGTGCTGGCAAATTCTCTAAAACAATGTTGGAGGTGGCTTAGGTTAGAGAAATGAACATTCAATTTATCTGGCAACAGCTCTGGTGGACATTCCTGCAGTGAGCATGCCAATTGCACCCTCCCTCAATACTTGAGATACCTGTGACAAAACTGCTCATTTTAGAGTGACCTTTTATTGTCCCCACCACAAGGTGCACCTGTGTAATGATCTAGTGCACCTAGTCTCCCGAGTGGCGCAGTGGTCTAAGGCACTGCATCGCAGTGCTAGCTGTGCCACTAGAGATCCTGGTTTGAATCCAGGCTCTGTCGTAGCCGGCCGCGACCGGGAGACCCATGGGGCGGCGCATAATTGGCCCTGCGTCATCCAGGGTAGGGGAGGGAATGGTCGGCAGGGATGTAGCTCAGTTGGTAGGGCATGGCGTTTGCAACGCCAGGGTTGTGGGTTCAATTCCCACGGGGGGCCAGTATGAAAAATACAAAAATAATGTATGCACTAACTGTAAGTCGCTCTGGATAAGAGCGTCTGCTAAATGACAAAAAAAAAATATATATATATATATATATAAAAAATTTAAAAATTAAAGTATAAAAAATATGATCATGCTGTTTAATCAGCTTCTTGATATGCTGCACCTGTCAGGTGGATGGATTATCTTGGCAAAGGAGAAATGCTCACTAACAGGGATGTAAACAAATTTGAGAGAAATACTATTTTTGTGCATATGGAAAATTTGTGGGATGTTTTATTTCAGCTCATGAAATATGGGACCAAAACTTTACATGTTGCGTTTATATTTTTGTTTAGTATACACTACCGTTCAAAAGTTTGGGGTCACTAAGAAATGTCCTTGTTTTCAAAAGAAAAGCAAATAACTTTCTTCTGAAACTCATCAGTCTACTCTTGTTCTGAGAAATTAAGGCTATTCCATGCGAGAAATTGCCAAGAAACTGCAGATCTCGTACAATGCCGTGTACTACTCCCTTCGCAGAACAGCGCAAAGTGGCTCTAACCAGAATATAAAGAGGAGTGGGAGGCCCCGGTGCACAACTGAGCAAGAGGACAAATACATTAGAGTGTCTAGTTTGAGAAACAGACGCCTCACAGGTCCTCAACTGGCAGCTTCATTAAATAGTACCCATAAAACACCAGTCTCAACGTCAACAGTGAAGAGGCGACTCCGAGATGCTGACCTTCTAGGCAGAGTTGCAAAGAAAAAGCCATATCTCAGACTGGCCAATAAAAAGAAAAGATTAAGATGGGCAGTCTGAGATATGGCTTTTTCTTTGCAACTCTGCCTAGAAGGTCAGCATACCGGAGTCACCTGTTCACTGCTGACGTTGAGACTGGTGTTTTGCGGGTACTATTTCATGAAGCTGCCAGTTGAGGACCTGTGAGGCGCCTGTTTCTCAAACTAGACACACTAATGTATTTGTCCTCTTGCTCAGTTGTGCACCGGGGCCTCCCACTCCTCTTTATATTCTGGCACGTTGTATTAGCAAACACAACGTGCCATTGGGACACAGGACTGATGGTTGCTGATAATGGGCCTCTGTACACCTATGTAGATGTTCCTTTAAAAATCAGCAGTTTCCAGCTACAATAGCCATTTACAACATTAACAATGTCTACACTGTATTTCCGATCAATTTGATGTTATTTTAATGGACCAAAAAATTGCTTTTCTTTCGAAAGAAATGACATTTCTAAGTGACCCCAAACTTTTGAACGGTAGTGTATATAACACGCCGGTAGAAATATGCTTCTGAAAGTAATATACGGGTAACTTGGAAAAGTAAATGCAATAATACTGCAATATTTGAAGACAGTAACTTGTTATATTACTCAGTTTCTCATCAAAGTAATATATTACTGTAAGTGATTCTGTTGCCCGAGTAAGTGATTCTAGTCTCCCGAGTGGCGCAGTGGTCTAAGACCCATGGGGCGGCGCACAATTTGTCTAGGGGAGGGAATGGCTGGCAGGGATGTAGCTCAGTTGGTAGAGCATGGCGTTTGCAACGCCAGGGTTGTGGGTTCGATTCCCACGGGGGGCCAGTATAAAAAAATAATATTATAATTAAATGTTAGACGCTCTGGATAAGACCGTCTGCTAAATGACGTAAATGTTGCAATTTGTCAATTTTTCCACATTAAAACTTGGAGGTTGAACTCTGTGTTGTGTACTGTTTTGGTAGGCCAGCAGCACCAATGACAAACACCCTAACCACTGTCACAGTAAGGGATGTCTCTAGGGCATGTGCTTATTAAGCCAGTATAGTTAGGCCGTGTCCAGATGAAACCCTAACCCCTCCTCCCTAGGCACTTGTGTAGATCTGAAACAACTTGATAGGTGTAAGGAATAGGGTTTATGCACTTTGAAGTAAATCTCAGCTCTGTTAAAAGTACACTCAAGAAAAACTTTTATTGATCATGTAATGAATACTCGGACAGAGTGGTAAGATCCAATCGCAGAATAGCGATGCTTTATTAGAGTACAGACAAGGGAATAGCTTAATCGTGGTCGGGCCGGCTGTGGTCAAAACCGGGCCAGGCAGAGACAGGCAGAGGTACCAAGGGAGCGGGCTTAGTCGTAGTCGAGGTCACAGGCACAGGATCAGAGAACGGTAATCACTGGGGTAGACAAGTAGAGGATTATTCAATACGGGGAGTCAAACAACAAGGCACAGGTCGGATACACGGGTAATCAAAAACAACAAACTCTCTCTCTCTCGGAACAAAACGCTTAGCAAGTCACAATGGAACAATACCTCGCACCGACTGAACTTCTGAGCACACCTTATATCCTACCCTAATTACGGACAGGTGTGCTCAGAACTCAGGTGAACCAGATCGAGTCTGATGACTCCCCCTCTCTGTAGATCGGGGAAGTGTCAGACTCTGTCTAGACCCAGCCAACCCCCGATCCCTTACAGATCATAGTGATTGAGGAGTGTCATTAAAACAAGTTAATATGCCCCACCAACATTAGACGACTAAACAGAAAGCCCTTAAATTGTTGAAATAAGTAAATCAAATCAATAAGAGAATAGTTAGATTAGCTGATAGCTGACACAGACATGGTGGCGTAGCAGGAAGATTTGAATGCCGTGAACCAAGAGGTTATGAGTTCAAAACCCAGGTTGAGGATGTGTTGAATAACAATTACTGCATAAATGCAAAGTGTGTCAAATATCTAAGTTAAAAGCACTGTGTGTGTGAGTATCCCTGACAACAGACAAAAAGAGCTATGAATGGATCATTGGTTCATCAATCAGGTCCTTGATGTGCTTGGCACAGCAACAAGGTGTGATATTAACTATTTTTTCGAGGGGAGAACGTTTCTTTGGGACCATCAGGCGATGTCCTGACAACTGATACACAGACATTTTCTTGCAATCTTCCCATGAAACTTGTATAAAACAATATCTTCCATGTTCTGTGTATGTTTGGTGGGACATTGATGGAACATTCCCCTAACCCTCAGAAAACTGGACACATGAATGTTCTTGCAACGTCCCATGAAACATGCCTAGAACATTCAAATGTTATATTCTGAGAACATGACAACCATGTTCTGTGTATGTTTGGTGGGACGTTGATGGAACATTCCCCTAACCCTCAGAAAACTGGACGCATGAATGTTCTTGCAACGTCCCATAAAACGCATCAAGAATAAGTTCTAGATAAGTTCTGCTTGACATTAAGGGAATGTTCTCCTAACTTTAACATCAAAGCATGCAAAAAAGGTTCACAGAAGGTTTTTGCTAACATAGATAGAATGTTCCCCTAACTAATGGAAAACTGGACACTGAAACATCAGCGGAACATTATGGGTAACATTACAAAAACGTTCTCTCTCCCTAGAATTGTTGGCTGGGTAGCCAGCCAAACACTGGTTTTCAACCACACAGTCTTTATTTAGGTGAGCTTAAAAAAGAGGTCACCCTTTCCATTTTTAACTTCTCCTCTCAAATCAGGAAATTAGCCAAGACAGCAAAGCAAACTTCAAAGCCATCAAATGCTTGCTGCTCAATATATTTGTTACTTTGAAGGTGATATAAAAAGGAGTTGTTTTATCTTTGAATTAAGTTTTATCATGGCTTTCTAACATAAGCTTTGTTCTATAAGTCTCCATATTCATAGATAACAAAGTGAAAGGGGTGTATGCTAACTTTATAGATAATAAAGTGAAGGGAGTGTATGCTAACTTTATAGATAATAAAGTGAAGGGAGTGTATGCTAACTTTATAGATAATAAAGTGAAGGGAGTGTATGCTAACTTTATAGATAATAAAGTGAAGGGAGTGTATGCTAACTTTATAGATAATAAAGTGAAGGGAGTGTATGCTAACTTTATAGATAATAAAGTGAAGGGAGTGTATGCTAACTTTATAGATAATAAAGTGAAGGGAGTGTATGCTAACTTTATAGATAATAAAGTGAAGGGAGTGTATGCTAACTTTATAGATAATAAAGTGAAGGGAGTGTATGCTAACTTTATAGATAATAAAGTGAAGGGAGTGTATGCTAACTTTATAGATAATAAAGTGAAGGGAGTGTATGCTAACTTGATAGATAATAAAGTGAAGGGAGTGTATGCTAACTTGATAGATAATAAAGTGAAGGGAGTGTATGCTAACTTGATAGATAATAAAGTGAAGGGAGTGTATGCTAACTTGATAGATAATAAAGTGAAGGGAGTGTATGCTAACTTTATAGATAATGAAGTGAAGGGAGTGTATGCTAACTTTATAGATAATGAAGTGAAGGGAGTGGTGTACAAAACATTATGCTCTTTCCATAACATAGACTGACCAGGTGAATCCAGGTGAAAGCTATGATTCCTTTTGAAGTCACTTTTTAAATCCACTTCAATCAGTGTCGATTAAGGGGAGGAGACCGGGTAAAGGAGGATTTTTAAGCCTTGAGGTGCCAGGTGCACCGGTTTGTGTTAAGAACTGCAACGCTGCTGGGTTTTTACGCTCAACCGTCTCCTTTTGTGTATCAAGAATGGTCCACCACCCAAAGGACATCCAGCCAACATGACACAGCTGTGGAAAACATTGGAGTCAACGTGGGCCAGCATCCATGTGGAACGCTTTCGATACCTTGTAGAGTCCATGCCTCGACGAATTGAGGCTGTTCTGAGGGCAAAAGGGGGTGCAACTCAATATTAGGAAGGTTTTCCTAATGTTTTGTACACTCACTGTAGATGTCTGTATGTCTGGTCCAGCCAAGAGCATAAAGCTTCAGCAAAGCCTAGTAAATAGATCTCACACCTCTCTCATTAAACCACAGTACGACCCCTGGGAATACATTTCCTTTCATTTCAGTCATTTAGCAGACGCTCTTATCCAGAGCAACTTACAGTTAGTGAGTGCATACATTTTCATACTGCCCCCCCTCCCCCCCGTGGGAAACAAACCCACAACCCTGGCGTTGCAAGCGCCATGCTCTACCAACTGAGCTACAGGGGACTATAACTTAACTAGAGAAGCCTGAGAATGGACATAATGTAATAATCGCTATGAGCTACACACAGCTGGGACTGTCTGGGACTGGAGCAGGCAACTCTCCAACATCTTCTCTGTTCTGATCACAGCTTCTTATTACTCACATAAGCGCAATGGAAGCAACAAAAACACACGCACACACACACAAAACACATTTCCAGTCACTCACCCCCTGCCAGCCACAGTGGCTTAAAGATCGGCAGTGCTGCCTTGTAAACACAGAAAGTTGCTCTATTTTGTTTTTCCTAGTCAGCTGTGTGGACAGAGAGGTCTGGAAATGATTAAGATAAGATCCCTGGAGGGGACATAGCAGTAGAGGGGGGAGGGAGGGATGGACTGACGGACAGACAGACAGGGAGTGCATCACATGGCTAAATTTAGACAGGTTTGGTATGTGGGGGAAGTTCCGTTTCTTGTTGTCATATCTTTTTAACTTGACTTAAAGCAAAGCAGATGCTGCTCAGTTATGCCTGAGTAGACAACTTAAACAAACAGTCTAAGAACAGCTTAAGAGCAGAACGACAGGAGAGAGAAGAGGAGAGGTTTAAGGAAAAGACAGGAGAGAGAAGAGGAGAGGGTGGAGGAAAAGACAGGAGAGAGAAGAGGAGAGGGTGGAGGAAACGACAGGAGAGAGAAGAGAAGAGGGTGGAGGAAAAGACAGGAGAGAGAAGAGGAGAGGGTGGAGGAAAAGACAGGAGAGAGAAGAGGAGAGGGTGGAGGAAAAGACATGAGAGAGAAGAGGAGAGGGTGGAGGAAAAGACAGGAGAGAGAAGAGGAGAGGGTGGAGGAAAAGACAGGAGAGAGAAGAGGAGAGGAGAGGGTGGAGGAAAAGACAGGAGAGAGAAGAGGAGAGGGTGGAGGAAAAGAAATGAGAGAGAAGAGGAGAGGGTGGAGGAAAAGACAGGAGAGAGAAGAGGAGAGGGTGGAGGAAAAGACATGAGAGAGAAGAGGAGAGGAGAGGGTGGAGGAAAAGACAGGAGAGAGAAGAGGAGAGGGTGGAGGAAAAGACAGGAGAGAGAAGAGAAGAGGGTGGAGGAAAAGACAGGAGAGAGAAGAGGAGAGGGTGGAGGAAAAGACATGACATACTGTTGCCGGTTTTATTTCCACATTATCATTGTAGATATATTCAGAGGTTGAATAATAATAATAATAAGCAACAGTATACATACTGTATATTGAAACATGTACTGTTTGTTGAAACACTAAGCATATCAACAGAAATCCTCAATATAGCGTTGTACTGATTAGAATGGGAATGCTCTCTCTCTCTCTGAAGGATAAACATGCACACCATGTGCCCAGAGCTATCGTAACTGGCCCAGAGGCATCGTAACTGGCCCAGAGGCATCGTAACTGGCACATTGTAAAGACAGAGTGCTCTCTACCTTACCTTGTCTTCATTAGTGGAGAAGGGGGGGGGGGGGGGGGGTACGGTTAAGGTTGCTGAGAGAGGTAGAGAGAGATGAGGAGAAAGAGAGAGAGAGCGATAAAGGGAGAGACAGAGAAAGAGAGAATGAGAGAGACAGACACAGAGGTAGAGCAGCCTGGTCTCATAGACTAGACGTTACATAGTACATGTAAATCCGGGACACTCAAATTAGAATGATATGTTATGTTCTTTATTTTTACCATTTTCTACATAGTAAAACTATAGTGAAGACTCAAAACTATGAAATAACACATATGGAATCATGTAGTAACCAAAAAAGTGTTAAACAAATCAAAATATATTTTAGATTTTAGATTCTTCAAAGTTGCCACCCTTTGCCCTGATGACAGCTTTGCACACTCTTGGCATTCTCTCAACCAGCTTCATGAGGTAGTCACCTGGAATGCATTTCAATTAACAGGAGTGCCTTGTTAAAAGTTAATTTGTGGAATTTCTTTCTTCTTAATGCGTTTGAGCCAATCAGTTGTGTTGTGAAAAGATAGGGGTGGTATACAGAAGATAGCCCTATTTGGTAAAAGACCAAGTCCATATTATGGCAAGAACAGCTCAAATAAGCAAAAAGAAACGACAGTCCATCATTATTTTAAGACATGAAGGTCAATCAATCCGGAACATTTGCATGCAATGCCCTGATACATTTAGTGCTCAAATCTCTGACAGCTGAACCGTTAGGCAGACAATGATTGTTTTAGGAAATTAGCCAAAAAATTATAATAAATAGGCTGTAAAGTTTTGCATATGCTACACATCGAAACACATGGAATAGTGTTTTTGAAATGTGTTATAGGCTGTTTTTAAGGACACCTAAATGTGGCTCATTTGGCCAACATCCCTTGTTTAGTGATGGCGCTGGCTCCACCAGGTTGGATCTAAATGCATATGGATGTCCATAAAATTTCTCAAATGTCTGGTAAATTAAAATCTTCCCTGTGATGTTGTCCGGCACCAAATTTTCCTAAAGGAAACCCTGAAATGGCATAGTGTTTTTATGAAGATTTTTGAATATTCACATAACAATCTGTCGCCAATTGGATGGAAACCTATCTATAGACACCCTAAAGACTCTGGTAAGTGGGCTAGTCCAGTGTCACTTTGATTATGCCTGCACATCATGGTTCACCAGCAGCCACAAACCTCTAAAGATTAAGCTACCAGCCAAACAAGCTTGTAAGAATTGTATTTAAACTCCCCCCTCATACTCATCTGGAGGTTGAGCATTTATTTGTCTCTGTAATGTGTCTGTATCTCTGTAATGTGTCTGTATCTATGTAATGTGTCTGTATCTATGTAATTTGTCTGTATCTATGTAATGTGTCTGTATCTATGTAATTTGTGTGTATCTCTGTAATGTGTCTGTATCTCTGTAATGTGTCTGTATCTATGTAATGTGTCTGTATCTATGTAATGTGTCTGTAACTATGTAATGTGTCTGTATCTATGTAATGTGTCTGTATCTATTCAATGTGTCTGTATCGATATAATGTGTCTGTATCTATGTAATGTGTCTGTATCTATGTCATGTGTCTGTATCTATGTAATGTGTCTGTATCTATGTCATGTGTCTGTATCTATGTAATGTGTCTGTATCTATGTAATGTGTCTGTATCTATTCAATGTGTCTGTATCTATGTAATGTGTCTGTATCTATGTAATGTGTCTGTATCTACGTCATGTGTCTGTATCTATGTCATGTGTCTGTATCTATGTAATGTGTCTGTATCTATGTAATGTGTCTGTATCTATGTAATGTGTCTGTATCTATTCAATGTGTCTGTATCTATGTAATGTGTCTGTATCTATGTAATGTGTCTGTATCTATGTAATGTGTCTGTATCTCTGTGATGTGTCTGTATCTATTCAATGTGTCTGTATCTATGTCATGTGTCTGTATCTATGTAATGTGTCTGTATCTATGTAATGTGTCTGTATCTATGTAATGTGTCTGTATCTATTCAATGTGTCTGTATCTATGTAATGTGTCTGTATCTATGTAATGTGTCTGTATCTATGTAATGTGTCTGTATCTATGTAATGTGTCTCTGTAATGTGTCTGTATCTATGTAATGTGTCTGTATCTATGTAATGTGTCTGTATCTATGTAATGTGTCTGTATCTATGTAATGTGTTTGTATCTATGTAATGTGTCTGTATCTATGTAATGTGTCTAAATCTATGTAATGTGTCTGTATCTATGTAATGTGTCTCTGTAATGTGTCTGTATCTATGTAATGTGTCTGTATCTATGTAATGTGTCTGTATCTATGTAATGTGTCTGTATCTATGTCATGTGTCTGTATCTATGTCATGTGTCTGTATCTATGTCATGTGTCTGTATCTATGTCATGTGTCTGTATCTATGTAATGTGTCTGTATCTATGTAATGTGTCTGTATCTATGTAATGTGTCTGTATCTATGTAATGTGTCTGTATCTATGTAATGTGTGTGTATCTATGTAATGTGTCTGTGTCTACGTCATGTGTATGTGTCTATGTAATGTGTCTATGTAATGTGTCTGTATCTATGTAATTTGTCTGTATCTATGTAATGTGTCTGTATCTATTCAATGTGTCTGTATCTATGTAATGTGTCTGTATCTATGTAATGTGTCTGAATCTATGTAATGTGTCTGAATCTATTCAATGTGTCTGTATCTATGTAATGTGTCTGTATCTATGTAATGTGTCTGTATCTATGTAATGTGTCTGTATCTATTCAATGTGTCTGTATCTATGTAATGTGTCTGTATCTATGTAATGTGTCTGTATCAATGTAATGTGTCTGTATCTATGTAATGTGTCTGTATCTATGTAATGTGTCTGTATCTATGTAATGTGTCTGTATCTATTCAATGTGTCTGTATATATATAATGTGTCTGTATCTATGTAATGTGTCTGTATCTATGTCATGTGTCTGTATCTATGTAATGTGTCTGTATCTATGTCATGTGTCTGTATCAATGTAATGTGTCTGTATCTATGTAATGTGTCTGTATCAATGTAATGTGTCTGTATCTCTGTAATGTGTCTGTATCTATGTAATGTGTCTCTGTAATGTGTCTGTATCTATGTAATGTGTCTGTATCTATGTAATGTGTCTGTATCTATGTAATGTGTCTGTATCTATGTAATGTGTCTGTATCTATGTAATGTGTCTGTATCTATGTAATGTGTCTGTATCTATGTAATGTGTCTGTATCTATGTAATGTGTCTCTGTAATGTGTCTGTATCTATGTAATGTGTCTGTATCTATGTAATGTGTCTGTATCTATGTAATGTGTCTGTATCTATGTAATGTGTTTGTATCTATGTAATGTGTCTGTATCTATGTAATGTGTCTAAATCTATGTAATGTGTCTGTATCTATGTAATGTGTCTCTGTAATGTGTCTGTATCTATGTAATGTGTCTGTATCTATGTAATGTGTCTGTATCTATGTAATGTGTCTGTATCTATGTCATGTGTCTGTATCTATGTCATGTGTCTGTATCTATGTCATGTGTCTGTATCTATGTCATGTGTCTGTATCTATGTCATGTGTCTGTATCTATGTCATGTGTCTGTATCTATGTAATGTGTCTGTATCTATGTAATGTGTCTGTATCTATGTAATGTGTGTGTATCTATGTAATGTGTCTGTGTCTACGTCATGTGTATGTGTCTATGTAATGTGTCTATGTAATGTGTCTGTATCTATGTAATTTGTCTGTATCTATGTAATGTGTCTGTATCTATTCAATGTGTCTGTATCTATGTAATGTGTCTGTATCTATGTAATGTGTCTGAATCTATGTAATGTGTCTGAATCTATTCAATGTGTCTGTATCTATGTAATGTGTCTGTATCTATGTAATGTGTCTGTATCTATGTAATGTGTCTGTATCTATTCAATGTGTCTGTATCTATGTAATGTGTCTGTATCTATGTAATGTGTCTGTATCAATGTAATGTGTCTGTATCTATGTAATGTGTCTGTATCTATGTAATGTGTCTGTATCTATGTAATGTGTCTGTATCTATTCAATGTGTCTGTATATATATAATGTGTCTGTATCTATGTAATGTGTCTGTATCTATGTCATGTGTCTGTATCTATGTAATGTGTCTGTATCTATGTCATGTGTCTGTATCAATGTAATGTGTCTGTATCTATGTAATGTGTCTGTATCAATGTAATGTGTCTGTATCTCTGTAATGTGTCTGTATCTATGTAATGTGTCTCTGTAATGTGTCTGTATCTATGTAATGTGTCTGTATCTATGTAATGTGTCTGTATCTATGTAATGTGTCTGTATCTATGTAATGTGTCTGTATCTATGTAATGTGTCTGTATCTATGTAATGTGTCTGTGTCTATGTAATGTGTCTGTATCAATGTAATGTGTCTGTATATATGTAATGTGTCTGTATCTATGTAATGTGTCTGTATCTATGTAATGTGTCTGTGTCTATGTAATGTGTCTGTATCAATGTAATGTGTCTGTATCTATGTAATGTGTCTGTATCTATTCAATGTGTCTGTATCTATGTAATGTGTCTTTATCTATGTAATGTGTCTGTATCTATGTCATGTGTCTGTATCTATGTCATGTGTCTGTATCTATGTAATGTGTCTGTATCTATGTAATGTGTCTGTATCTATTCAATGTGTCTGTATCTATGTAATGTGTCTGTATTTATGTAATGTGTCTGTATCTATGTAATGTGTCTGTATCTATGTAATGTGTCTGTATCTATGTAATGTGTCTGTATCTATTCAATGTGTCTGTATCTATGTAATGTGTCTGTATCTATGTAATGTGTCTGTATCTATGTAATGTGTCTGTATCTATGTAATGTGTCTGTATCTCTGTGATGTGTCTGTATCTATTCAATGTGTCTGTATCTATGTAATGTGTCTGTATCTATGTAATGTGTCTGTATCAATGTAATGTGTATGTATCTATGTAATGTGTCTGTATCTATTCAATGTGTCTGTATATATGTAATGTGTCTGTATCTATGTAATGTGTCTGTATCTATGTAATGTGTCTCTGTAATGTGTCTGTATCTATGTAATGTGTCTGTATCTATGTAATGTGTCTGTATCTATGTAATGTGTCTGTATCTATTCAATGTAACTGTATCTATGTAATGTGTCTGTATCTATTCAATGTGTCTGTATCTATGTAATGTGTCTGTATCTATGTAATGTGTCTGTATCTATGTAATGTGTCTGTATCTATGTAATGTGTCTCTGTAATGTGTCTGTATCTATGTAATGTGTCTGTATCTATGTCATGTGTCTGTATCTATGTCATGTGTCTGTATCTATGTAATGTGTCTGTATCTATGTAATGTGTCTGTATCAATGTAATGTGTCTGTATCTACGTCATGTGTCTGTGTCTATGTAATGTGTCTGTATCTATGTAATGTGTCTGTATCTATTCAATGTGTCTGTATCAATGTAATGTGTCTGTATCTATGTAATGTGTCTGTATCTATGTAATGTGTCTGTATCTATTCAATGTGTCTGTATCTATGTCATGTGTCTGTATCTATTCAATGTGTCTGTATCTATGTAATGTGTCTGAATCTATGTAATGTGTCTGTATCTATGTCATGTGTCTGTATTTATTCAATGTGTATGTATCTATGTAATGTGTCTGTATCTATGTAATGTGTCTGTATCTCTGTAATGTGTCTGTATCTATGTAATGTGTCTGAATCTCTGTAATGTGTCTGTATCTATGTAATGTGTCTGTATCTATGTAATGTGTCTGAATCTATGTAATGTGTCTGAATCTATTCAATGTGTCTGTATCAATGTAATGTGTCTGTATCTATGTAATGTGTCTGTATCTATGTAATGTGTCTGTATCTATGTAATGTGTCTGTATCTATGTAATGTGTCTGTATCTATTCAATGTAACTGTATCTATGTAATGTGTCTGTATCTATGTAATGTGTCTGTATCTATGTAATGTGTCTGTATCTATGTAATGTGTCTGTATCTATTCAATGTGTCTGTATCTATGTAATGTGTCTGTATCTATGTAATGTGTCTGTATCTATGTAATGTGTCTCTGTAATGTGTCTGTATCTATGTAATGTGTCTGTATCTATGTAATGTGTCTGTATCTATGTCATGTGTCTGTATATATGTAATGTGTCTGTATCTATGTAATGTGTCTGTATCTATGTAATGTGTCTGTGTCTATGTAATGTGTCTGTATCAATGTAATGTGTCTGTATCTATGTAATGTGTCTGTATCTATTCAATGTGTCTGTATCTATGTAATGTGTCTTTATCTATGTAATGTGTCTGTATCTATGTCATGTGTCTGTATCTATGTCATGTGTCTGTATCTATGTAATGTGTCTGTATCTATGTAATGTGTCTGTATCTATTCAATGTGTCTGTATCTATGTAATGTGTCTGTATTTATGTAATGTGTCTGTATCTATGTAATGTGTCTGTATCTATGTAATGTGTCTGTATCTATGTAATGTGTCTGTATCTATTCAATGTGTCTGTATCTATGTAATGTGTCTGTATCTATGTAATGTGTCTGTATCTATGTAATGTGTCTGTATCTATGTAATGTGTCTGTATCTCTGTGATGTGTCTGTATCTATTCAATGTGTCTGTATCTATGTAATGTGTCTGTATCTATGTAATGTGTCTGTATCAATGTAATGTGTCTGTATCTATGTAATGTGTCTGTATCTATTCAATGTGTCTGTATATATGTAATGTGTCTGTATCTATGTAATGTGTCTGTATCTATGTAATGTGTCTCTGTAATGTGTCTGTATCTATGTAATGTGTCTGTATCTATGTAATGTGTCTGTATCTATGTAATGTGTCTGTATCTATTCAATGTAACTGTATCTATGTAATGTGTCTGTATCTATTCAATGTGTCTGTATCTATGTAATGTGTCTGTATCTATGTAATGTGTCTGTATCTATGTAATGTGTCTGTATCTATGTAATGTGTCTCTGTAATGTGTCTGTATCTATGTAATGTGTCTGTATCTATGTCATGTGTCTGTATCTATGTCATGTGTCTGTATCTATGTAATGTGTCTGTATCTATGTAATGTGTCTGTATCAATGTAATGTGTCTGTATCTACGTCATGTGTCTGTGTCTATGTAATGTGTCTGTATCTATGTAATGTGTCTGTATCTATTCAATGTGTCTGTATCAATGTAATGTGTCTGTATCTATGTAATGTGTCTGTATCTATGTAATGTGTCTGTATCTATTCAATGTGTCTGTATCTATGTCATGTGTCTGTATCTATTCAATGTGTCTGTATCTATGTAATGTGTCTGAATCTATGTAATGTGTCTGTATCAATGTCATGTGTCTGTATTTATTCAATGTGTATGTATCTATGTAATGTGTCTGTATCTCTGTAATGTGTCTGTATCTATGTAATGTGTCTGTATCTATGTAATGTGTCTGAATCTATGTAATGTGTCTGAATCTATTCAATGTGTCTGTATCAATGTAATGTGTCTGTATCTATGTAATGTGTCTGTATCTATGTAATGTGTCTGTATCTATGTAATGTGTCTGTATCTATGTAATGTGTCTGTATCTATTCAATGTAACTGTATCTATGTAATGTGTCTGTATCTATGTAATGTGTCTGTATCTATGTAATGTGTCTGTATCTATGTAATGTGTCTGTATCTATTCAATGTGTCTGTATCTATGTAATGTGTCTGTATCTATGTAATGTGTCTGTATCTATGTAATGTCTCTGTAATGTGTCTGTATCTATGTAATGTGTCTGTATCTATGTAATGTGTCTGTATCTATGTCATGTGTCTGTATCTATGTCATGTGTCTGTATCTATGTCATGTGTCTGTATCTATGTAATGTGTCTGTATCTATGTCATGTGTCTGTATCTATGTAATGTGTCTGTATCTATGTAATGTGTCTGTATCTATGTAATGTGTCTGTATCTATGTAATGTGTCTGTATCTATGTAATGTGTGTGTATCTATGTAATGTGTCTGTATCTACGTCATGTGTATGTGTCTATGTAATGTGTCTATGTAATGTGTCTGTATCTATGTAATTTGTCTGTATCTATGTAATGTGTCTGTATCTATTCAATGTGTCTGTATCTATGTAATGTGTCTGTATCTATGTAATGTGTCTGAATCTATGTAATGTGTCTGAATCTATTCAATGTGTCTGTATCTATGTAATGTGTCTGTATCTATGTAATGTGTCTGTATCTATGTAATGTGTCTGTATCTATGTAATGTGTCTGTATCTATGTAATGTGTCTGTATCTATGTAATGTGTGTGTATCTATGTAATGTGTCTGTATCTACGTCATGTGTATGTGTCTATGTAATGTCTATGTAATGTGTCTGTATCTATGTAATTTGTCTGTATCTATGTAATGTGTCTGTATCTATTCAATGTGTCTGTATCTATGTAATGTGTCTGTATCTATGTAATGTGTCTGAATCTATGTAATGTGTCTGAATCTATTCAATGTGTCTGTATCTATGTAATGTGTCTGTATCTATGTAATGTGTCTGTATCTATGTAATGTGTCTGTATCTATTCAATGTGTCTGTATCTATGTAATGTGTCTGTATCTATGTAATGTGTCTATATCAATGTATTGTGTCTGTATCTATGTAATGTGTCTGTATCTATGTAATGTGTCTGTATCTATGTAATGTGTCTGTATCTATTCAATGTGTCTGCATATATATAATGTGTCTGTATCTATGTAATGTGTCTGTATCTATGTCATGTGTCTGTATCTATGTAATGTGTCTGTATCTATGTCATGTGTCTGTATCAATGTAATGTGTCTGTATCTATGTAATGTGTCTGTATCTATGTAATGTGTCTGTATCTCTATAATGTGTCTGTATCTATGTAATGTGTCTCTGTAATGTGTCTGTATCTATGTAATGTGTCTGTATCTCTGTAATGTGTCTGTATCTATGTAATGTGTCTCTGTAATGTGTCTGTATCTATGTAATGTGTCTGTATCTATGTAATGTGTCTGTATCTATGTAATGTGTCTGTATCTATGTAATGTGTCTGTATCTATGTAATGTGTCTTTATCTATGTAATGTGTCTGTGTCTATGTAATGTGTCTGTATCAATGTAATGTGTCTGTATCTATGTAATGTGTCTGTATCTATGTAATGTGTCTGTATCTATGTAATGTGTCTGTGTCTATGTAATGTGTCTGTATCAATGTAATGTGTCTGTATCTATGTAATGTGTCTGTATCTATTCAATGTGTCTGTATCTATGTAATGTGTCTGTATCTATGTAATGTGTTTGTATCTATGTCATGTGTCTGTATCTATGTCATGTGTCTGTATCTATGTAATGTGTCTGTATCTATGTAATGTGTCTGTATCTATTCAATGTGTCTGTATCTATGTAATGTGTCTGTATCTATGTAATGTGTCTGTATCTATGTAATGTGTCTGTATCTATGTAATGTGTCTGTATCTATGTAATGTGTCTGTATCTATTCAATGTGTCTGTATCTATGTAATGTGTCTGTATCTATGTAATGTGTCTGTATCTATGTAATGTGTCTGTATCTCTGTGATGTGTCTGTATCTATTCAATGTGTCTGTATCTATGTAATGTGTCTGTATCTATGTAATGTGTCTGTATCAATGTAATGTGTCTGTATCTATGTAATGTGTCTGTATCTATTCAATGTGTCTGTATCTATGTAATGTGTCTGTATCTATGTAATGTGTCTGTATCTATGTAATGTGTCTCTGTAATGTGTCTGTATCTATGTAATGTGTCTGTATCTATGTAATGTGTCTGTATCTATGTAATGTGTCTGTATCTATGTAATGTGTCTGTATCTATTCAATGTGTCTGTATCAATGTAATGTGTCTGTATCTATGTAATGTGTCTGTATCTATGTAATGTGTCTGTATCTATGTAATGTGTCTGTATCTATGTAATGTGTCTGTATCTATTCAATGTGTCTGTATCTATGTAATGTGTCTGTATCTATGTAATGTGTCTGTATCTATGTAATGTGTCTCTGTAATGTGTCTGTATCTATGTAATGTGTCTGTATCTATGTAATGTGTCTGTATCTATGTCATGTGTCTGTATCTATGTCATGTGTCTGTATCTATGTAATGTGTCTGTATCTATGTAATGTGTCTGTATCTATGTAATGTGTCTGTATCTACGTCATGTGTCTGTGTCTATGTAATGTGTCTGTATCTATGTAATGTGTCTGTATCTATTCAATGTGTCTGTATCAATGTAATGTGTCTGTATCTATGTAATGTGTCTGTATCTATGTAATGTGTCTGTATCTATTCAATGTGTCTGTATCTATGTAATGTGTCTGTATCTATGTAATGTGTCTGTATCAATGTAATGTGTCTGTATCTATGTAATGTGTCTGTATCTATGTAATATGTCTGTATCTATTCAATGTGTCTGTATCTATGTCATGTGTCTGTATCTATTCAATGTGTCTGTATCTATGTAATGTGTCTGAATCTATGTAATGTGTCTGTATCTATGTCATGTGTCTGTATTTATTCAATGTGTATGTATCTATGTAATGTGTCTGTATCTATGTAATGTGTCTGTATCTCTGTAATGTGTCTGTATCTATGTAATGTGTCTGTATCTATGTAATGTGTCTGAATCTATGTAATGTGTCTGAATCTATTCAATGTGTCTGTATCAATGTAATGTGTCTGTATCTATGTAATGTGTCTGTATCTATTCAATGTGTCTGTATCTATGTAATGTGTCTGTATCTATGTAATGTGTCTGTATCTCTGTAATGTGTCTGTATCTATGTAATGTGTCTGTATCTCTGTAATGTGTCTGTATCAATGTAATGTGTCTGTATCTATGTAATGTGTCTGTATCTATGTAATGTGTCTGTATCTATGTAATGTGTCTGTATCTATGTAATGTGTCTGAATCTATGTAATGTGTCTGAATCTATTCAATGTGTCTGTATCAATGTAATGTGTCTGTATCTATGTAATGTGTCTGTATCTATTCAATGTGTCTGTATCTATGTAATGTGTCTGTATCTATGTAATGTGTCTGTATCTATGTAATGTGTCTGTATCTCTGTAATGTGTCTGTATCTATGTAATGTGTCTGTATCTCTGTAATGTGTCTGTATCAATGTAATGTGTCTGTATCTATGTAATGTGTCTGTATCTATGTAATGTGTCTGTATCAATGTAATGTGTATGTATCTATGTAATGTGTCTGTATCAATGTAATGTGTCTGTATCTATGTAATGTGTCTGTATCTATTCAATGTGTCTGTATCTCTGTTGTTGTTTAAGTTTTTGTGTTTAGAAAATTGGGACCACGATGAAATAAGTCCCCGACTTCATCCCGGTCACTTTATAAAATCTTTGTGTATATATGTATTTTCTTTCCTGTCAAATAAAATCTATCAATCAATCCAAACTGTGCAGCGGTCAATTGATGAATGGAAAGAGACATCTGTTACAAAACACCAAAAAATGTAATGACGTTCGGAGATTGTCAAGCCAAGCCTTCGATACTGGGTAAGCCTACAAGGTAGGGATGTATTTTCTGTTTGTCGAGATTGACATAGTCTATATATTGTGGTGTTGAAAACGCAAACCATGATATGATGTGCCCGAAGTCGGTATGCTTTGTTTATTTGTTGTGTGCTGCATTGGTACAGAAACCTGTTTTGTTGCATATATTTTATAAAATAATAAATATGGCATTAAATATAGCACAAAAGCATGCTGAAGTGGTAAACTCGATATCCACCTTTATAAACACAGGGTCGCTACAGTTATTGTTATTTAAGTCGTAAACATTATTTTGAGTTAATTCTACGAGGGGGGAGGGTATTCAAATTATTTTTACAGTACAAGGGGAGGGTCATGTGAAAATATTTTTTACTTTGGGGAGGGGGAGTGCATTTATTTTTATGACACCTTGAGTTGGACCTGCCCCTCCCTCCCAGTAAATTTCGATCTGTCCCTTACTACTTTTTAGCTACTTTGCAACTACTTAGCCTGTTAGCTACCCCTTCCCCTAACCCTAACCTTAACCCTGTTAGCTACCCCTTCCCCTAACCCTAACCTTAACCCTTTTAGCTACCCCTTCCCCTAACCATAACCTTAACCCTTTTAGCTACCCCTTCCCCTAACCCTAACCTTAACCCTGTTAGCTACCCCTTCCCCTAACCCTAACCTTAACCCTGTTAGCTACCCTTTCCCTAACCCTAACCTTAACCCTTTTAGCTACCCCTTCCCCTTCCCCTAACCCTAACCTTAACCCTTTTAGCTAACCCTTTCCCTAACCCTAACCTTAACCCTTTTAGCTAACCCTTCCCCTAACCCTAACCTTAACCCTGTTAGCTACCCCTTCCCCTAACCCTAACCTTAACCCTGTTAGCTACCCCTTCCCCTAACCCTAACCTTAACCCTTTTAGCTACCCCTTCCCCTAACCCTAACCTTAACCCTTTTAGCTACCCCTTCCCCTAACCCTAAGCTTAACCCTTTTAGCTAACCCTTCCCCTAACCCTAACCTTAACCCTTTTAGCTAACCCTTCCCCTAACCCTAACCCTAACCATAACCCTTTAACCTAACTCCTAAACTTAACCAGGCAGACAGGCAGACAGGCAGGCAGGCAGGCAGGCAGGCAGGCAGGCAGGCAGGCAGGCAGGCAGGCAGGCAGGCAGACAGGAAGGCAGGCAGGCAGGCAGGAAGGCAGGCAGGCAGACAGGCAGGCAGGCAGGCAGACAGGCCGACAAGGCAGGCAAACCAGGAGGTTAGGAGAGCCTGGGAATGTTTAACATCAAAACGGCAGGACGGCAGTCCCAGAAACAGCCAGCAGCACAGGGAATAGAGCAGGGAATGTGTAAAGTTACCCCTTCCTGCCATAGAGAGGGGAAAAAGACAAAGGAAACATGAAGTATTTCCACCTCAGAGTGTAGAGGAAGGGGCTACTCCAGGTATGACATGGGCTGGCTCCCAAATGGCACCCAATCCCTGTATATAGTGCATTACTTTTGACCACCAGAGCCATATATAGTGTGCTATAAAGGGAATAGAGTGTCATTTGTGACGCAACCATGCTGAGGAAAGAAAACAATGGTATAATGTCTTTAATGTGGTCCAGGCATGGGCTGGTGGCTGCTCTGAGACCTTGAACACACAGCCTGTAATGGAGAACATAGCAAGGCTCCCACATCTCTCTCTCTCCCGTCCCGGGTCAGGATTCCCAAAAATGTGTGGTTGTCATCTAAAAATGCTTACCTGTGGGAAACAAAGCGGTAAGCTTATTCCAACATGAAGCACATTTAAAATGAGCATTGTGAGAAAATAAGTATTCAATTTGACCGTAATACCTACAGTATATAACCCTCAAGAACGAATTTACTTTTTAATTTTTCTGATCAGATGAAGATGTGCCATGACTATTGAGTGGATGTCTGAGTCCTAAATAAAACACGATGAACGCATTATCCAGTGCCATTATTTGGTGATGGAATTGTATTAAACTAATGTAGCTGGCGTAGGAAGAAGCCTGAGCAGAGTCCCCACTTCCGTTTTTCAGGGGAAACGGAAGTTAGGTTGAAAATACTGTATCCCTGAAAACCAAAATTCATCTGCTTTCTGCCAACGCCGCTAAGGGTGGGACTGTATTAAAGTAGTAAGGAGACAGGCTATGTCTTCTTTTTCCATCCAGGCCTATATTATAAAGAAATAATTCCAGAAATGACAGTCTTCTCTTGGTACTTGAGACACTTAAGACTTTATGATGCCATGAAGATAGTCAGCATGACGAGGTGCTAGATAGATCAGCAGGTACAGTCAACACACCACTTCATAACATTCTTGTCTCCTCTCAAATTTGATTTGTAACACAGCTAGCTAGCTGTACAGTATCTCAAGTTTTCTCAGTCGCTAAGTTCGCCCCTGACTGATCCTACCATAAAACTACACTTCTTAACCCTAACCTATAAAACTATACTTCTTGACCCTAACCCATAAAACTACACTTCTTAACTCTAACCCATAAAACGACACTTCTTAACCCTGACCCTAACCCATACAACTACACTTCTTAACTCTAACCCATAAAAAGACACTTCTTAACTCTAACCCATAAAACTGCATTTCTTAACCTTAACCGATAGAACTACACTTCTTAACCCTGACCCTAACCCATAAAACTACACTTCTTAATTATAACCCATAAAACTATACTTCTTAACCCTAACCCATAAAACTACACTTCTTAACCCTAACCCATAAAACTATACTTCTAAACCCTAACCCATAAAACTAGACTTCTTAACCCTAACCCATAAAACTACACTTCTTAATTATAACCCATAAAACTATACTTCTTAACCCTAACCCATAAAACTACACTTCTTAACCCTAACCTATAAAACTATACTTCTTAACCCTAACCCATAAAACTACACTTCTTAACTCTAACCCATGAAACTACACTTCTTAACCCTAACCTGTAAAACTATACTTCTTAACCCTAACCCATAAAACTACACTTCTTAACCCTAACCCATAAAACTACACTTCTTAACCCTAACCCATAAAACTACACTTCTTAACCCTAACCCATAAAACTACACATATTAACCTTAACCTATAAAACTATACTTCTTAACCCTAACCCATAAAACTACACTTCTTAACTCGAACCCATAAAACTACACTTCTTAACTCTAACCCATAAAACTACACTTCTTAACCCTGACCCATAAAACTACACTTCTTAACCCTAACCCATAAAACTACACTTCTTAACCCTAACCCATAAAACTACACTTCTTAACTCTAACCCATAAAACTAAACTTCTTAACCCTAACCCATACAACTACACTTCTTAACCCTAACCCATAAAACTACACTTCTTAACCCTAACCCATAAAACTACACTTCTTAACTCTAACCCATAAAACGACACTTCTTAACCCTGACCCTAACCCATACAACTACACTTCTTAACTCTAACCCATAAAACTATACTTCTTAACCCTAACCCATAAAACTACACTTCTTAACCCTAACCCATAAAACTATACTTCTAAACCCTAACCCATAAAACTACACTTCTTAACACTAACCCATAAAACTACACTTCTTAATTATAACCCACAAAACTATACTTCTTAACCCTAACCCATAACACTACACTTCTTAACCCTAACCTATAAAACTATACTTCTTAACCCTAACCCATAAAACTACACTTCTTAACTCTAACCCATAAAACTACACTTCTTAACCCTAACCTATAAAACTATACTTCTTAACCCTAACCCATAAAACTACACTTCTTAACCCTAACCCATAAAACTACACTTCTTAACCCTAACCCATAAAACTACACTTCTTAACCCTAACCCATAAAACTACACGTATTAACCTTAACCTATAAAACTATACTTCTTAACCCTAACCCATAAAACTACACTTCTTAACCCTGACCCATAAAACTACACTTCTTAACCCTAACCCATAAAACTACACTTCTTAACCCTAACCCATAAAACTACACTTCTTAACTCTAACCCATAAAACTACACTTCTTAACCCTAACCCATACAACTACACTTCTTAACCCTAACCCATAAAACTACACTTCTTAACCCTAACCCATAAAACTACACTTCTTAACTCTAACCCATAAAACGACACTTCTTAACCCTGACCCTAACCCATACAACTACACTTCTTAACTCTAACCCATAAAACGACACTTCTTAACTCTAACCCATAAAACTGCACTTCTTAACCTTAACCCATAAAGCTACACTTCTTAACCCTGACCCTAACCCATAAAACTACACTTCTTAATTATAACCCATAAAACTATACTTCTTAACCCTAACCCATAAAACTACACTTCTTAACCCTAACCCATAAAACTATACTTCTAAACCCTAACCCATAAAACTACACTTCTTAACACTAACCCATAAAACTACACTTCTTAATTATAACCCACAAAACTATACTTCTTAACCCTAACCCATAAAACTACACTTCTTAACCCTAACCCATAAAACTACACTTCTTAACCCTAACCCATAAAACTACACTTCTTAACCCTAACCCATAAAACTACACTTCTTAACCCTAACCCATAAAACTACACATATTAACCTTAACCTATAAAACTATACTTCTTAACCCTAACCCATAAAACTACACTTCTTAACTCGAACCCATAAAACTACACTTCTTAACTCTAACCCATAAAACTACACTTCTTAACCCTGACCCATAAAACTACACTTCTTAACCCTAACCCATAAAACTACACTTCTTAACCCTAACCCATAAAACTACACTTCTTAACTCTAACCCATAAAACGACACTTCTTAACCCTAACCCATACAACTACACTTCTTAACCCTAACCCATAAAACTACACTTCTTAACCCTAACCCATAAAACTACACTTCTTAACTCTAACCCATAAAACGACACTTCTTAACCCTGACCCTAACCCATACAACTACACTTCTTAACTCTAACCCATAAAACTATACTTCTTAACCCTAACCCATAAAACTACACTTCTTAACCCTAACCCATAAAACTATACTTCTAAACCCTAACCCATAAAACTACACTTCTTAACACTAACCCATAAAACTACACTTCTTAATTATAACCCACAAAACTATACTTCTTAACCCTAACCCATAACACTACACTTCTTAACCCTAGCCTATAAAACTATACTTCTTAACCCTAACCCATAAAACTACACTTCTTAACTCTAACCCATAAAACTACACTTCTTAACCCTAACCTATAAAACTATACTTCTTAACCCTAACCCATAAAACTACACTTCTTAACCCTAACCCATAAAACTACACTTCTTAACCCTAACCCATAAAACTACACTTCTTAACCCTAACCCATAAAACTACACGTATTAACCTTAACCTATAAAACTATACTTCTTAACCCTAACCCATAAAACTACACTTCTTAACTCGAACCCATAAAACTACACTTCTTAAATCTAACCCATAAAACTACACTTCTTAACCCTGACCCATAAAACTACACTTCTTAACCCTAACCCATAAAACTACACTTCTTAACCCTAACCCATAAAGCTACACTTCTTAACTCTAACCCATAAAACTACACTTCTTAATCCTAACCCATACAACTACACTTCTTAACCCTAACCCATAAAACTACACTTCTTAACCCTAACCCATAAAACTACACTTCTTAACTCTAACCCATAAAACGACACTTCTTAACCCTGACCCTAACCCATACAACTACACTTCTTAACTCTAACCCATAAAACGACACTTCTTAACTCTAACCCATAAAACTGCACTTCTTAACCTTAACCCATAAAACTACACTTCTTAACCCTGACCCTAACCCATAAAACTACACTTCTTAATTATAACCCATAAAACTATACTTCTTAACCCTAACCCATAAAACTACACTTCTTAACCCTAACCCATAAAACTATACTTCTAAACCCTAACCCATAAAACTACACTTCTTAACACTAACCCATAAAACTACACTTCTTAATTATAACCCACAAAACTATACTTCTTAACCCTAACCCATAAAACTACACTTCTTAACCCTAACCTATAAAACTATACTTCTTAACCCTAACCCATAAAACTACACTTCTTAACTCTAACCCATAAAACTACACTTCTTAACCCTAACCTATAAAACTATACTTCTTAACCCTAACCCATAAAACTACACTTCTTAACCCTAACCCATAAAACTACACTTCTTAACCCTAACCCATAAAACTACACTTCTTAACCCTAACCCATAAAACTACACGTATTAACCTTAACCTATAAAACTATACTTCTTAACCCTAACCCATAAAACTACACTTCTTAACTCGAACCCATAAAACTACACTTCTTAAATCTAACCCATAAAACTACACTTCTTAACCCTAACCCATACAACTACACTTCTTAATCCTAACCCATAAAACTACACTTCTTAACCCTAACCCATAAAACTACACTTCTTAACCCTAACCCATAACACTACACTTCTTAACCCTAACCCATAACACTACACTTCTTAACCCTAACCCATAAAACTACACTTCTTAACCCTAACCCATAAAACTACACTTCTTAACCCTAACCCATAAAACTACACTTCTTAACCCTAACCCATAAAACTACACTTATTAACCTTAACCTATAAAACTATACTTCTTAACCCTAACCCATAAAACTACACTTCTTAACCCTAACCCATAAAACTACACTTCTTAACTCTAACCCATAAAACTACACTTCTTAACCCTGACCCATAAAACTACACTTCTTAACCCTAACCCATAAAACTACACTTCTTAACCCTAACCCATAAAACTACACTTCTTAATTCTAACCCATAAAACTATACTTATTAACCCTGACCCTAACCCATAAAACTACACTTCTTAATTATAACCCATAAAACTATACTTCTTAACCCTAACCCATAAAACTACACTTCTTAACCCTAACCCATAAAACTATACTTCTTAACCCTATCCCATAAAACAACACTTCTTAACTCTAACCCATAAAACTACACTTCTTAACCCTAACCCATAATCTCCCCCTTAACCTACATTGGAGGAGGTTGTCGGGTGAGGTCGTCGGGTAAGCTTGGCTTTATACATAGTTTGGGCTTTGTCGAGTAAGGCTTAAACATTGTATTTAGATTGTAGTTAGGTATTGTAGTTAGGTATTGTAGGTAGTTATCGTGGGTTGTTGTATGTAATTATTGTAGGTTAGTATTGTATTCGGCTGAGCCCGGTGTAGCACGAAGCTAGCTGGCTAACCCACTACCTAGCGGGTAACTACTGGCAACTATTAGCAACGGTATAGTTGTTTCACGCCTGAGAGTGCCTGTAATTACGCCAGCTGGCTGCCTACAATAATTACATACAATATTTGCCTACCATTCAGCTGTTTTCTAACCTCATTGTCTGAACCGTTAACGTTAGGTAGTAAGTGGCTACTGTGCTTGAAATTTAGCTAGCTTGTTGCTACCTGGGTAGCAACTAGTAAACAATAGCTGGAACGACCTGGCGAACAGACGCGAACTGGCTGAGTCAATTCAGTGGCTAGCTTTGCACTTGGCTAGCTAATAGTAGCTGCTAGGGGTAAGTCATAACCTACATTTGTGTTTTATTTTTACATATTGGTAGCTAGAGTCGTTCAAGGAATTCGGGACATGGGTGACTAGTTAACGCTAGTTTTGCTCTCTCTGTGTGTTCGTGCCGTGAAAGGAGGGGTTTCTTCTTTGTCTGAAAGCAATGGCTAGCTAGTATGCTAACTATTCTAGCTAACTAACTGGCTGAATAAGGACTCGCTCAAGCTGTCGGGACTAACACACAACGTTAGACACGGACACGAACGATCTGCTTGGCCTGTTGACACACTGGTGGTTTGTTGTGGCCGAGTATTGGTGCTAAACCGTGTTGTTGGAGTCCGGCATGCTAGCTGGCTGTGGCGTCTTATGACTAGGTGCCCTGGACGATTTTCACGGAAGAATACTGTACCTAGTTAGCTAGCTGAATAAACTAAGTTAGTCTATTCCTAGAAAACATTGAACCGCTGTAGTTTACAACAATTATAGTTTCTGAGGTGGAAGTTGGGAGAGTTATATTTGGGTGTTGTGGTGAGGGAGGCCCCGCTCTCTCCTTTCCCAGATGTTTAGTTCATTTCATTCCGATCTCCTTTGCATTATTGTAGCCATTTTCTGCAGCCTGTCAACTATACCTCTGCCTATCCCTGTTCTCTCCTGTCCGCACAGGCTATACAAACGCCTCACACCGCGTGGCTGCTGCCTCTCTAACCTGGTGGTCCCTGCACGCACCACCCACGTGGAGTTCCAAGTCTCAGGCAGCCTCTGGAACTGCCGTTCTGCTGCCAACAAGGCAGAGTTCATCTCAGCCTATGCTACCCTCCAGTCCCTCGACTTCTTGGCGCTGACGGAAACATGGATTACCACTGAAAACACTGCTACTCCTACTGCTCTCTCCTCGTCTGACCATGTGTTCTCGCATACCCCGAGAGCATCTGGTCAGCGGGGTGGTGGCACAGGAATCCTCATCTCTCCCAAATGGACATTCTCTATTTTTCCCCTGACCCATCTGTCTATCTCCTCATTTGAATTCCATGCTGTCACAGTCACTAGCACATTTAAGCTTAATATCCTTGTCATCTATCGCCCTCCAGGTTCCCTTGGAGAGTTCATCAATGAGCTTGACGCCTTGATAAGTTCCTTTCCTGAGGATGGCTCACCCCTCACAGTTCTGGGGGACTTCAACCTCCCTACGTCTACCTTTGACTAATTTCTCTCTGCCTCCTTCTTTCCACTCCTCTCCTCTTTTGACCTCACCCTCTCACCATCCCCCCCTACTCACAAGGCAGGCAATACGCTTGACCTCATCTTTACTAGATGCTGTTCTTCTACTAATCTCACTACAACTCCCCTCCGTCTCCGACCACTACTTTGTATCCTTTTCTCTCTCGCTCTCCTCCAACACTACTCACTCTGCCCCTACTCAGATGGTAATGCGCCGTCGCAAACTTCACTCTCTCTCTCCCGCTACTCTCTCCTCTTCCATCCTATCATCTCTTCCCTCTGCTCAATCCTTCTCCCTCCAATCTCCTGATTCTGCCTCCTCAACCCTCCTCTCCTCCCTTTCTGCATCCTTTGACTCTCTATGTCCCCTATCCTCCCGGCCGGCTCGGTCCTCCCCTCCTGCTCCGTGGCTTGATGACTCATTGCGAGCTCACAGAACAGGGCTCCGGGCAGCCGAGCGGAAATGGAAGAAAACTAGACTCCCTGCGGACCTGGCATCTTTTCACTCCCTCCTCTCTACATTTTCTTCATCTGTTTCTGCTGCTAAGGCCACTTTCTACCACTCTAAATTCCAAGCATCTGCCTCTAACCCTAGGAAGCTCTTTGCCACCTTCTCCTCCCTGCTGAATCCCCCCCCCCCCCCCCCCCCCTCTGTGGATGACTTCGTCAACCATTTTGAAAAGAAGGTTGACGACATCCGATCCTCGTTTGTTAAGTAAGTCAAATGACACTGCTGGTCCTGCTCACACTGCCCTACCCTATGCTTTGACTTCTTTCTCCCCTCTCTCTCCAGATAAAATCTTGAGACTTGTGACGGCCGGCCGCCCAACAACCTGCCCGCTTGATCCTATCCCCTCCTCTCTTTTCCAGACCATCTCCGGTGACCTTCTCCCTTACCTCACCTCGCTGATCAACTCATCCTTGACCGCTGGCTATGTCCCTTCCGTCTTTAAGAGAGCGAGAGTTGCACCCCTTCTCAAAAAACCAACACTCGATCCCTCTGATGTCAACAACTACAGACCAGTATCCCTTCTTTCTTTTCTCTCCAAAACTATTGAGCGTGCCGTCTTTAGCCAACTCTCTTGCTATCTCTCTCAGAATGACCTTCTTGATCCAAACCAGTCAGGTTTCAAGACTGGTCATTCAACTGAGACTGCTCTTCTCTGTGTCACGGAGGCTCTCCGCACTGCTAAAGCTAATTCTCTCTCCTCTGCTCTTGTCCTTCTAGACCTGTCTTCTGCCTTTGATACTGTGAACCATCAGATCCTCCTCTCCACCCTCTCCGAGCTGGGCATCTCCGGCGCGGCTCACTCTTGGA